>NW_010172363.1:0-10392 GCF_000695765.1 Mesitornis unicolor
CAGCTGGACTTTGCTCCATTTACCACAACCAGTCCCCCACGTTGCCTCTCCTTGTCACCAACCAGGACCACATCATCAAACAGGACCACGTCGCTCGCACACCCGATGGTTAATCTTGCACTGAAACAGTTCTTCAAACAACTGCAAGAAATCACCGAGCTGGTGACGAGGTCTGAATTCCCTCCCTGTGGCCCCGAGCGCTCAGATGCCCCACACCAGCAAAAGCAAAGCTTGGTGAAAAGCCACCCAGCACCAAATAACCCCAGAATGCAAATATTTACATGATACATACGCTAATTCAGGTGTTTGTGACCATTTGCAGAAGAAACCTGCATGCGAGTACTGGAATAAACATTTCCAACCTCATAATAAGCAAAATAATTACATTCTACCAAGCAAGGAAGGCTCAGGCCTTAAATTTTATTGTAGGTGAGAAAGAAATCTGGCTTGTGATCGGCTGAGCACACTCAGGTAACAAATTAAAGCCACCCCTCTCATTTGCCCCCCCTTTCTCAGCACATGGTTTTGGAACGTCAAATAACAGCTCACGAACCGCAACGGAAAACCCGGAGCAGCGGCAATGAGCCCCGTTTGCTTCTCGCTGAGTTAATATCAGACTTTATCTGCGGGCCCTCAAGCTCCCACTCCTCCTTAGAGGGTAATATTGAAAAGCAAAACTGTTACTTTCATGGCCATGATAAATAGTCCCGTGCGCCTCCGGTGAAGACGTTCAGGCTGAATGTAACAATCCACGGAAAATGGCTTCTGGTTTTGGACGACGCGGGGACCGATGGCTGCCGAGGAAAACGCTGGCATGGTTTGATTGCTGACGCTTTCGCACGTCAGTGCCTCTCCGTGCTTAACCCAACGGGCAGCAAATAGTTGCTGAATCCGTCAGAAGAGAGTTTTAAAAGTCAGCTCTCGCATTGCTGATCTTATCCTTCAGGTTTTAACTCTGTTGGCTCCCAAAGATCTGATTTTCAGTTGATGCCTCTGGCTGCAGCATCTGTGCCTCTCCCAGCAAGGGCTGGGCGTTATCTGCTCCTCCCAGGGTGGCACCAGGGAGTGATGGGGCACAACGGTGGCTGCTGCCACCTCCTCCTCTCTGGGCACACACTCACTTGACCCCAGCAATCCCGTTCCCAGCCTTTGCACGCATGGTGAAGCTGAGTGGGACCATAGGCAGTGAGTCGTGGGCCACTGGGGCCAGATTTGGATCTGCTCCGCTTCAGGGTCGGTTGCTTTTTCGGTGTCTGAGTTTCTCCCACCACCAGTAAAAGTGCTGAGCTTTAGTTGAGGTATATCAATTATCTGCAACGCACTGGAAACCAACCCTCTGTTTCTCCCTCATGTCCCCTTTCTAAACCATCACCATCGAGGACATACAAATGCTCAAAGCAAAGACCAAAGCCCAGTGGCTTTGCCTTCCAGATGCCTTCTCCAGTGGCTTTCCCTTCTCCAGTGGTTTTCCCTTCTCCAGTGGCTTTGCCTTCCAGATGCCTTCTCCAGTGGCTTTCCCTTCTCCAGTGGTTTTCCCTTCTCCAGTGGCTTTGCCTTCTCCAGTGGCTTTGCCTTCTCCAGTGGCTTTCCCTTCTCCGATGGCTTTCCCTTCTCCAGTGGCTTTGCCTTGTCCAGTGGCTTTGTCTTCTCCAGTGGCTTTGCCTTCTCCAGTGGCTGTCCCCTTTCTAAACCATCACCATCGAGGACATACAAATGCTCAAAGCAAAGACCAAAGCCCAGTGGCTTTGCCTTCTCCCCTTTCTAAACCACCATTGGGGACATGCAAACGCTCGAAGCAAAGACCAAAGCCCAGTGGCTTTGCCTTCCAGATGCCTTCTCCAGTGGCTTTCCCTTCTCCAGTGGTTTTCCCTTCTCCAGTGGCTTTCCCTTCTCCAGTGGCTTTGCCTTCTCCAGTGGCTTTGCCTTCTTCGATGGCTTTGCCTTACAGATGTCTCCTCCAATGCCTTTGCTTTCCAGATACCTTCTCCAGTGGCTTTACCTTCTCCAATGGCTTTGCCTTCTCCAGTGGCTTTCCCTTCTCTGATGGCTTTGCCTTCTCCAGTGGCTTTGCCTTCTCCAATCGCTTTGCCTTCCAGATGTCTCCAATGTTTTTGCCTTCTCCAGTGGCTTTGCCTTCTCCAATGACTTTGTCTTCTCCAATGGCTTTGCCTTCTCCAATGGCTTTGCCTTACAGATGTCTCCTCCAATGCCTTTGCTTTCCAGATGCCTCCTCCAGTGGCTTTACCTTCTCCAATGGCTTTGCCTTCCAGATGTCTCCTCTGATGTTTTTGCCTTCCCCAATGGCTTTCTCTTCTCCAATGGCTTTGCCTTCCAGATGTCTCCTCTGATGACTTTGCCTCCTCCAATGACTTTGCTTTCCAGATGCCTCCTCCACCCCTGTCCCAGGACTTCCACCCCATCCCATCCATGCGGCCGGCACCCTTCACATCTCTGCTGCTACTCAGCCAGAGTAATGGCATTTCCATCAGCCCAAGGAGAGACCTTCACAATAAGAGCAAGTTTTTGGGGTTGCCAATGCCTCGCACAAGCTCTCCTATAGCTAAACCTGTACCTGATCCCACCAGGGTTAATACAGTAAATGCTGCTGTTAGTTTTCATCCGAGTCTCACGTGAGTTTTCTTCACGTCTCAAGACATTCAGTAGATTGCTTGTTAAAAGGGTAAAAATAATTAATCTAGGAACAAGAGCTAAATACGGACCTTGGAGTTAGTAAGCACAGTAGTTCCTCTTTTACAAATGAAAATAGTGCCGTCACGCTGGAGAGCACAGCGCCACGATGGCAAGGAAAGCAGAGATTGGCTTTTGATGCTATTTACAGGTCTTCCATTTAAAAAAAACTGCCGAGTTGGATTAAATATAAGTATAGAACATTGCTTCCCTATACAAACTCTCGTTAGCTGACTAATTATTAAGGTGCTCAGAAGTGTGGATGAAAACAGTTCTTACACTGAAAAGCAGCGTATGGGGCCTCTCAAGTCCCCGGAGAGCTCACATCTACCCCGTGCAACAGAAGGGAGGGTTTATGTGCGAGAAAGCAAACAAGGAGAATGCGCTTAGCAAAACTTTTGTCTTCCAACCAGAAAAAAAAAGAAAAGAAAATCCCAAATGGCCCAGATTTTGTAGGTCAAATTCCTTCCCCATGGACATTTTGAAGAGTCATTTTCTGTCTGATGGCCAAACTCTACCTCTAGCTCCATGCTCCGCTGACTGAAGGTGACCACGGCCACTGCCTGGCATCGCTTCTCTCCAGACTGCCTGGACTCACACGGCTGCCTCAGAGGAGCTCAAAGTTTGGCATTTTGGGAACCCGTCAAACCAGGAGGGTATCTGACCACACTGAAAAATGCTGATTTTTGTCCTCGTCATTTTAAGATGCTATCGAAAAAGAAAGGAAAAGAAGTTGATTTGACTGCTGTTTGCAAACTTCTCATGTACCGTCACCTTTCCCTCGTACATTTAAGTTGCAAACAGGTCCCAGAGATCGCAAGGCAAGAGTGTTAAGGCAGTATAAGAAACTCAGTATTTCATTCACACCTCTTGATTCCCTTAAAGGTATTTCTAAGGCATCAAAAGGGGCGGGTGGTTTGTGCTCGCCTTTGCGGAAAAAGGCATTCGCTATAGTGTAAAAAAACGGATGCTCAATGACAGCCAGAAGCCACTCGGCCCCGGGCAATGGCCACACCAGAGAGAGGAACAGGGAGACGCAGCGGGGTGTCCTGGGTGTGGGTTCCTCACCATCGCTCTTTCTGGTACACTTCTGTCTGTACAATCTCACTGGGGTGCTCGGATATGCAGGCCCCGTTGATATCATTGAGTTTGTTGTCTGGAAGATCCTCGGGTTTTGTGCAAAGTTTCAGCGCCCTGGAGATGAAGACGTCCAAGTCAAAGTCAGGGTCTGTTTTGGTGTTCACCTCCGCGGGTTCTTGGTGGAGATGGTGAGGAGAGGAGGGCAAGCTCCGTTCCTGAATCTCCGGAAGAGGACTGGGACACTCGAGACCCACCTGCGTGCTCTTCACCCACTGAGCAATCTCCAGAAACAGGTTGGATGGTTCTTCTTCCAGCGATAGCTCAGCTGCAGGTGCTATGGTTGTTCTTTTCCAGTGGGATAAATCCAAAATTAGCTTGGGCTCTGAGTAATGATGGGGCTTATTGTCTCTCCACAGCAATTTGTCCAAGTAGGAAGGTGACCCCACTTTGTAATCACACGATTTCCCACAGTCGGCATCAAATACTCGGTCCATGGAGGAGTGGGAGAGCTCCAAAAACCTCTCCGAGCTGCTTTGGGAGTATTTCCGTGGATCCACTTGTGCTTCTTCGGCGATGGATTCAGAGCCTGCCCGGGGGTCTCGCTGAACCTCATCCATCTCGTGGTATTTATCGTGTCTCCATTCCAAATCGGACGAGAGGCTCACGTGATACCTGTGAAAGACACGCAAAGATTTAATATTTAAATTCTTATTAATATTAGATTATTAACAGTAGAGCTTTAAGTTTTTAATATTAGAGACCTTTTTCTTGTGTGCTGAAAGTGATTTATGAGGAGCATGAGGCTTGCCCGTGCTGCACAGACAGGACCAGTAGTGGCCCAACAACCAAATGCTCTTCAGGTGTCCCACAACAGGCAAAATCGTTTCCCATCTCGAAAACACACAGCTTGTGTTGCAAAATTTATGTCGCTATAGCAGCTGTCCCCAGCTGGGTGGCAGGACCGACAGTCTAGGTCCCAGCTTCTTGTGTCACACCAAGAAAGCCAAGAGGGGAAAAAGGTGACAAAGTGACACCCCAGCAACTGATTTGCTGCTTTGGGGACTATAACTGGCAGAGATGCAGGAGCTGTGGGGATACACTGAAGGTAGATACTCTGAGAGAAGCTTCCAGCTTTCTTCTTTACCTAATTTGGGTTGTCTTCCCCAACCTCCACCCTGATACTTGTTCACCCACGCAAAGAGATTAATAATACTGAAGGCAAGGGATTTTTTTTGATTATTTTTTAAAATATTGATGAAATAGAGTAGATTAAGAAGGCGAGGAGATTTAATTGCTATGCAGAGAGGAACAACGCTACAGACATCCTCAACCAGCCCAGCTGGAAGGAGATCTACAGGAAAGTGAACCTGGTTAATTCTTAGCTGCTTATTTTGTCCTATCTGCTCCCTGTGTAATCAACTACAAACCTCTCATTGGCTTCAGCAAGGTGCCAGCTTGACCTAGAATTACAAAATGGCACGAAGAAGGAGACGCAGGCGTCCTTCGTGGGCCTGGAGCACTGAACCCAGTCAAGAGCAAGGTCAGAAAATCACCAGTCAAGTCCTGCCTCAAGAGGAGCGGCTGAGGGAACTGGGCTTGTTTAGCCTGGAGAAGAGAAGGCTGAGGGGAGACCTCAGCACCACCTCCACCTGCCTCAAGGGAGCTTGGAGAGAGGTGGGTGCTGGGCTCTGCTCCCAGCTGATGGGGGATAGAACAAGGGGAAACGGCACCAAGCTGTGCCAAGGGAGGTTCAGGTTAGAGCTAAGGAGGAAGTTCTTTCCTGAGAGGGTCGTCAGAAGCTGGAACAGGCTGCCCAGGGAGGTGGTGGAGTCCCCATCCCTGGATGTGTTTAAAGAGCGGGTAGATGAGGTACTTAGGGATATGGTTTAGGGGGTAGACAGGAGCAGTTGGACGTGATGATCTCAGAGGTCTTTTCCAACCGAGCGATTCTGTGTGATTCTGTGTGTGAATTCAAACCAGTATGTGGTACCGTACCTGTCCCAGTTGGACATCTGGCTCTGGTTGGCTTCCATCAGTAAAATATCATCGATCTCATCCTCAATCCGGAAGGGATGCTGGGACACGGGTTCATCCTCGGGGCAGGAATACGGACTCATGTAGGGATGCTGCAGACCCATCTCAGCCGTTAATCGATCCATCGGGTTAAACGTCAGGATTTTCTCCAGGAAATCAAGAGCTGCGAAGCAGAGAGAAACGAGCTCACTAATTCCTCAAAAGCAACACCAGTTTCCTTTCCAGGATTGAGCCTCAGGAATCCTCCAGAACAAATCCCCTCAAAGGAAGGAAGGAATTAAAGGTCACGTCCCATCTGCATCGAAAATTGACAACAACTCATTTCACGTCTTTTTGCGCAGCTGAGGCAGGATTAGATTTAAAACGCAATTGTTAAAAGTCTTCGGCGTGACCAACACCATGGATTTCTTTTGCTCGTTAATATTTAAAGAATCCTGAGTGCCTACAATTATTTTAGGAGAGCACGAGCCCTTTCTCTGACGATGAAGGAGGAAATGAAATGCAATTCAAGTGATTAGAATTAAATCTAAACGTAGAGGGTTTGTTGTGATTGCTTTGATGATTCCTTTTACTGAGGTTACGTGAAAAAGATCAAATCCCGTCCTTAAAGATGTTGTTTATTCAGTTGATTCTTGGTGCATGGAAAAGTCCTTTAAAGTTCAGATAATACAAATTCAGATAACACAGATCAGAATACATCTTTCTTCAGTTAAAACTTGCGCATTGTACCTTCAGAAATATCCCCACTGAAGGTGTAATTGTGTGAACGGGACTGGTTCGGAAGGGGCAAACTCACTCAGCAGAAAGGGCAGGCCATACCCATTGCCTCAGTGCTTAAACATTAACCAATATCCGATTGGCTCCCAGGGGATTATTTAATTGCTTGGACTAATTAAGTAGAAAGAAATCAATAACTTTGTAAGGTCACCGGCTGCGGGCAGGCAGCACAGTGGAATGATATATTAGGAGCTATGTATGACGATAGATTACGGGTCAGAGAGGCAGGAAAACGTCGATGAATTATGGAAGGAGCGCAGGTGACCTTTCTTCCCGCAGTAACGACAGGGAATAAATCCCTTCCTGCTCGCCGGAGGCTGACGCGGTCCCTGGGTAACCCTGGCCCATGGGTATCGCGTTGCCAAGCCCATACAGTGGACGTCTTACAATAAAGTTACACCAGTGAACGTAAGCTGCGCTTAGTCTCGACATCTTCCCAAAAGGTCAGGGCCACCAGCCTGGTTTAAGCTGGAAGGAGCCCAGAAGCTGCTCCAGGCTGGCCTGGTTTGAGCTAAACAGAACTAATTTTCTATTGAGTGATTTGACTTTTCTGCTCAGTCTCTTCTAAGTGGCTGAACTTGCTGAAACCAGCAGCATGGTTTTTTTTTCCCAGACAGTGTGAACTGATAATCCCAAGGCCACTGCCTCACCATGGGTGCTGTGTCTGCACCTATGGGGGGGGAAAGCAGACCCAAAACTGCCCAACGAGGTATTGCATCCCACATAGGTCATAGTGTAAAACCCAGGGATCACCAGGATCTCCACCCTTCCAGCTTGGACCCTTCCTTCCCTCTCCACCCCTGCAATGGTCCAAGGCCCAGCAGACCCTGCTGCTTCGGCTGCCTCTGATCCTGAGCCCTGTGTTCCTGCATCAGCTCCCACTGCTGCTGGCTTCACACTGGGACTTTTCCAGTGCTCCCAGAGCCTCTGGTGCCGTCATCATCATTGGGGGAGGATTTTGTATTGGTTTTGTATCTATATTTGTACGTCTGTATAGATTTCATTATTTTCCTGTTTACATTCTTATCCTGTAGTAACAGTATTATTGTTTCATTAAACCTGTTTGTTTTGTCTGTCCATTTTCTAAGTCTCTCTCCCTTCTTCTCTTTTCTCTTCCCTTCTGGGGAGGGCAGAGGGGTTCACAGAGAGCATCTGGCCAGGGTTTAGTGGCCAGCCCAGCCCTAAACCACGACACAGGCAGAAGTTCAGGTCCAAAAAACCTGTGGTTTGCAGCCCCCTCGCAACAAAGCACTGCTGATATTTTATTTTTTACGCTTTAGCTAAAGGATAGAAGTGGTTGAAGAGGTATTGGAGCATTGCGACAGCCCAAGGTGAGGGATGTCCAAGACTCGGAGCAATTGGACAACGTTTCTGCCTGTAGCAACATCTCAAGGAGTTCAGGTATTTGTGAAGGGAAAGGGTTGATTTTCTCATGCTGTTCAAAAAGTAAGAAAATGAACAGAGCTTGAAAATCACGTCTGGGCTGAAACCTCCCTTACAGCTCAAAAAGTGGCACGGGAAGACAGGGATGCACCTTGAAAGCGTCTTGGAAGATTATTTCACCCTTATTTCTGTATGAGCTACCCATAAGAAAGCTACCGCATCGTGAGTGCTGTCCTGTAGCCCACACCTTCCCTGGTGGGACAGTGAGCAAGACCTGAGGGGACAGCACATACAGGCTCATACATTTGGCTTTAGTGGACAATTCCTGTGACCTCCTGGGGAAACAGGTCTGAAAACACGGCAGGAGGAGGGGAAAAGGCCCAGGAGAAGGACACAGCGGGCGCTACGGTACCTTCACTGTCCACTTCGGGGAGCAGCTTGCGCAGCGGCTTCCTCACTTCCCAGGTGCTGTTGATGAACGTGGGCATCACTTTGAGCAGCTCCTCTTTGTCTTCCTCGTGGATAACGGGGATCGTCTCCAGAATAAGCTGCATCTGCTCCAGCTCGTGACATCCTAAATAGGGAGAAAACACTCGGTGAGATGAGACCCCAAAGTTCAATTTTTCACCTCTCTGAACTGAGCCATGTCACCGCAACACCGCATTTCATATCATCATCTATTTTACATCTTTTTCCTTCAGGATATATTTATCCATGCTCAGGACCCATCAGTGAGAGGAGAGAAGCGGCAGCAGCCGTGGAGCGGAGCTAACCGCCACATTAATGAACGTTAATCCCATTCTTTAGCACGCTATCGGCTGTGACCGAGAGCTCCGCGGCTGATTTCCAGCTCCCTACGTGTGCACAGAAGCAGCCTGGCAGAAATACTGTGTCTCACCATTGATTTTCTGTCTGCCAGAAACACTGGTTATAAATATTCTGTCATTAGAGGCAGGACTATCCATTAAGACAGCGATTTGGCTGCAGCAGACAACCAGCTCGTAGGGGATGGTGAAGACCTTTGCTGGCTTCATGTCTCCAGGCAACCCGGTCCCTTTGAAGGTCCCTGGCACCTCGCAGGGGCTGCATTTCCCAGCCCAGAGCTCCCTGGGGGTCTGCAGGAGGTTTCCTGATCCCAAATGCACTCGTCCTGAGCAAGAGTAGGTCCAAATGTTGAGGTTGGGAAGAGGTCTCTATCTGTCGTGGCCTCATCACTCCAACAAGGTTTGGTTCAACGCAGTCGTGGCCGCTTGCACCCTGAATGGCAGAGCTTCGAGCCAGAACTCAGCCAGCCCCAAATCAACACTGGCATTAGCACAGGGTTAGGCTAATTGCCAAATTGTGATCAAAACTACCGACTATTACAAGTCGTAAAGGCTTTGTGGCTGCTCTCTGAAGGTACCTGGCAGCCGAAAGGCGCCGCGTTCAGTCACGCTAAGCAGCTGCTAAGGCAATGCCTTGAATTACAGCTCTCCAGAACCCAATTCTCCACTGTTAGCCTCTATTTATGGAATTCCTAGGGACCTTTTGGGGCATTAATCCCCGAAAAGGAAAACACAAACTACAGCCAGAATAAACCAACGTGCTGTCGTTCCCCGAGGAGGGATCGAGGAGCTCTGTCTGCATCGTGTTTTGGAGAAGTCACTGGAGGGAGCTGTAGCCGCTCAGTTACGGATGCTTTTCCCTGTTTTCCACGCTGCTCGTGGTGAGAAGCTCCCTAAAGGTCTGCGAACCAGATTTTAGCTGCTGGAGATGTGTTACGCTCCCGTTAGCCAATTTTCTTCTGCCCTCCTGGCCTCTGCAAAACTCAAAGCTGCTCCTGCCACCACGTTGCCCAAAGAAGGGGCTGCGGGAAGGACAAGGGGGCTGGGGGGTCTCTCTCTCTGCTGGGTGTTCATTAAGCAGGGAGTGATATCTATTCCTAATAACCGATCACCTTAATTTAACTGCATCGCTTAAGCACCCCAGATAGACTCCGGAGTTAATTATATTGACTTATGCTAAGCACTCCATTTAACTCGTGCCGCTGATGCACACTCAAAACCCAATTTATCCAGTCAAAGGCAATTACTGGAGGTTTAAAACTTTCTGGGAACTACAGCGCTGTTATTTCCCACGGGGCATTTGCCGGCGACCCAGGACTCTCTGAAAGTCTCGATGGTGGCTGCACTTGGCTGGGGGCAAACTCCTTCTCCTGAACAAAGTAAAAGCAAAGATGAACGCCAGGAAAACAGGGCATGTGGCCAGGACCTTCCTGTAACAACTTTACAGGCTATTTTTAAAGCAGCCCGAATGGAATTATGTGTTTTGAGCGCTGGTTTTGATCCCCACCCATTAACTAAGTATCCTGCCATCATCTGGGGGCTTCTTAAACGATGGCACAGGACTGGAACTTCACAAGTGGTGTTCCCCAGGGTTTGGTTTTGGGGC
>NW_010172364.1:0-462 GCF_000695765.1 Mesitornis unicolor
TATGAACTAGGCCAAGGGTCAAGGAAGGACTTTTGAAATTTTGTATGGGCGGCCCTATGGAATACAAAGAGGAACATCTACCCAAGTTGGGGAAGAAATTATGACTTCCTACATGGTGGCATTAAGCAAACAACTCAAGAGAATTGAAAAACATGTAGTTGGGACTCGAAGTAGAGGTTTATACAGACCTGTGCATGATATACAACCTGGAGATTATGTGTATGTAAAGTCTCTTGCAGAGAAAACTTTGGACCCACAGTGGGAAGGACCATTTCAAGTACTCCTTACCTCTTTCACTGCAATCAAGATTAAAGAACAAAACGCCTGGATTCATCATTTCAGAGTAAAGAAATCCTGCAAGGCTCCATGGAGGGTAAAACAGGTGCAACCAGGAAAATTATATTTTTCAATTCCTAGCCGTAGGTTACAGGTGGGACGACAATTGGTTCATACAATTGACAC
>NW_010172365.1:0-28541 GCF_000695765.1 Mesitornis unicolor
TAGGGGTTCACCTCTCGCAGGGGGCGGTTTGGGCTGGCCAGGCGCGCCCCGGCCCTGTGGGGGCTGGCAAGCAGCCGTCATTGGCAGCGCCCGTCCGGGACCGCTGCGGTTCGGAGCCCGGGCGCCGGGCGGAGAGGGAGCCGCCGGGGTCACGGCCAGGGGTCTCGGGGCGGATCTGCCCGGTGGCCGGGTCTGTTGAACACCGCGGGGGTCGGTTCTCGCCGCTGCGTGCCCACCGTGTGCCTGTCAGAGCGCAGCAGCCAAAAACTTAGGAAAGGTTCATTAAGGCGTCCCAGCCGCGGGTCCCTCGGCCCTGCCGCACAGCCACGGCAGAGGAGGTACAACCACCGCTAGCTTCGCATTAAAATTTCCCCACATTGCCAGGGTTGGCTGGTGGCCGCGGTGTCGGCCGGGCCTCTGCTGGGCGGCCGCTGGTCCCAGTGCCTTCTGCCTCGGGTGACGGGCACCGCTGTGCAGTGGTAATGTAATAAAGTAGCAGTGAGGCCCAACGTAAACCACAGGTGGATGTGGGGTTTTCAAAGAGAGGAAACAAATACAGAGTATGCCAGCAGTGAGTCTATTAGCGTGTTAATTAAACGATCAGAGCGGCAGGGAGATGAAGTCCTAAGTGATCTCTCTTGTCGGAGCAGAAGCTGGGCAAGTCTGAAGAGCTGTGCTGTCTGCTTGCTGCGATTTACTGCTCTACTTCACACTGTCTGCATGGGCTGAAAAAGACTGCGACAGCTTCAGCAGCTTTTTTATTTTTAGTTCTAATGCTTATGTCATAAATTAGTTTTCAGACAAATAGAAGACAGCTTTAAAGTCTATGCTAGTGGGCTACAGTAGTTCCGTTAGGTTTAGTTTCCCGAGTTTCTGGGTTTGATAGGAAGTCTTGTAGTGCGTAACTCAGAAAGTAGGACAAGGCAATGTCTGAAGAAAAGATGCCGGTACAAGTGCTGTAGTAATGAAATCATATGAATGTCTGCAGTGTTTCTCTGGCTTGCAGAGTATGACATAGCTTGCTGCTCTTTTTGTCAATAAAACAGGTAATTCCTGTGAAAATTAGCCTGTTTGATTGTGACCTTTTCAGTTAACCTTCTGTGAAAAGGAGTAGATATAATGTGTCTCTCCTCTCTATTTATTTGATGTAATAGCATAGCTGCTGTCTGAAATTCTGGTGAAGAGATCTAGGATGCCAGTTCAAATGTGTGCTTCTGAAGGGTGACCAGCATTTCTCAGATGCAATACTGCTTAAAAATTAGTTTTGAATGTTCAGTGTCCACAAATTCATTAAAGAGTTTGAATTCGCAATGAGAAAAGCATGCTGTTAGTGCATCTGGGAGATAAGCACTGGAGCCTGAGGGCATTTCTGAACAAAACTCCTGAACCCTACGGAGCCAGTTTCACCTATCCACAGCCAGACTCTGGTATCATGCATGTGAACATAAACTACAGTAACTGCATTAACATCAGTCGGTCTGCTCCTTATATGGCTCAAGGAGTGAATCCAGTCATAAGGTGATGATGCGCTTCCCATATTGTATACCAAGGCGTGTAGGTGCTAATCTGCTCCTGTGGAAGCCGATGGCAGCGCTGTCATGTGTGCCAGCGGTGACTGCCCGTCTGTTTTCTCTGAACTGATTTCAGCCTTGAAATGCTGTTTCTTGCCTCTTCCTCCAAGTTAGAAGTTCCCAGCCAGTGGACTTCACTGCAGGGTTTGTAATTCCCTGAGTTGCTAACATCTGTACTGGAAAACAGTGGGTGTTTGGTCCTTAATCAGGTTTTGCTCACTCAATGAGGAAATTGGCTCGGGCCAGGAGAGTGCAGCAAGAGCACAGCTTCATCTGTCCTTGGTGGTCCCCATATGAATCCAGATGTGAGCCGCACCTATGGAGCGTGCCCAGACTGTGGCAGAAATACCTTCCTCTCACGGGAGAATAAATGCTGTATGTGTTTCCAGCTTATTGATTAGGTTAGCTTGCAAGAGGTTAAAATAACTGCAGGTTCACAATTTTTCACAAAATTTAGACAGAGCTGTTTTGTCTCCATGTAAATCATTAACAGCAATATTATGAGTTTCCCTTGTTGAACAGTGAACAAATTTCATGTGTCATTTGGTACAGGGTAAAGCAGCTCTACTGTGTGCTTTACACAGAAAAATTGCCTATATGTGTTTTCGTGGCACGACTGCTTCAGAATTGCACATTTAAAAGTAGGATAGTGTTACAATTTTTTGTTTGTTTGTTTTAAATGAGAAAGGAAGACATGCAGTTTGTCTTGGTGTTGCAGAGTTTTTCCCATTTCTCAGTTTCAAGTAGACATCAGCGCTGGGAATTTTATTATTACTAACTGCTAGACATGAGTTTTCTAAAGCTTTACCAAGTCCATGATGCTTTATTTAATTAACATTTGTTTTAGCTTGTGAAGATGAATTTAAGACAATCAGTAGCAGCAGCAGAAATTAAGATTTGTTCTTCTGTGATCGTGCAACAGGTGCCAGAAGAGAAATACGTTTGATTAAAACCTACTGCCTTGTCTGCTTCTGCCCTTACATCACTAGGGCGAGCAGAGTTAGGCCTCTGTCTGGGTATCTCAAACATCTGATTGGTGACTGTTTTGACCATAATACAGCATAATTGACATACATTGGTCATAAGTGGGACAGCGGGCTCAAGCCTAAAATGAGTACCTGCAGGATCAGGTCTTTTCTGCTATTAAGAGCCTCAGAAAAGCACAGAGCATCTTCCACTGTCACTGAAAGCATCTTCATGTTCCTCCGAAACCAGAGGTGGTTTATCGGTCCTTCTCCATGCCTTTACCTCTGAGCACAGGAAAGCTTCCCCCGGAGTCTGTCAAATGTGGGAAAACCCTCTATGTTAAACAAGATGTATGAGCACATTCTTTAAGTAGGACCTTTGTTTCCTGTGCTTCAGCTTCCTTCCCTATCTCATAGGGCCTTATAGTACTGATAAGGCACACACTGCACACCTGCTTTGGAGGAACTTATCAGCTGGATTGAAGTTACTCTGCCAGTCAGATAAAGGCTGCAAAACAGCAGTAACACTTACATGCAGAAAAGCAAATCCTCAGGTACAGAACAACTCAACTTGTTGAAACCTTTTCCAGTTATTTTATGCCTACTCCACATAGTTAAGCAGATTACTTTGTGAAACTGCACATCCAGCTATAAAAAAAATACTTATGTTTAGTGTATTATTTGTAAACCTTGTCCTTAAAAGCCCGGAGGGAATTGCTGTCTGCAGAACAACTATGTGAACATCTGTGTAGCACTGCTTATACTGCACTCTATCTCACCTTCAGGTATAGGGTATACAGAAACAACCATGTAATTAATTACAGAATCAAAACTAGAAAATTGGACAATTTGTGTATGTTTCCCCTGCTTTGTATTTATGAGATTTCAGTGTAATGTGCAGAGACTGGCTCTTGTGCTTTTGGTGGTATCCTTCATGTTGTGTCCCCGTTTGTATGTACACTGCTCCTGCAGAATTCAGAGGATGCTTCTTATGTGCACACCTGAGACAAGGAATTTCTCTGTAATGTGTTTTTCTAGCACTGCAGCATAAGCCCTATCCTCCTCTCATGAGTAGTTTGGGTCCAAAGTGTTTCTTTTTGTATCAGTGGAGATCTGTCACATTGAATAAGACTTGGGTAATGGTGACAGAAGAATTGTGCTTGCTATTGCATAAAATGAAACAAGGCAGTTTTTACTGTGTTTTGCACCTATATGTGAATATAACTTTTGACCTGATACACTGGAAGGCGTTTGTGTTTTCAGTCATGACTAATATCTCAGGATTGCTGAAGATAGGCAAGCTAAATGTAGGAATAAGCTAAATGGTGAGATAAATGCAATGTGATTCAGTCCTGACAGCTGTTCTTTCTGAATTCCAGTTTTCCATTTCTTGTATCTTACTTCCCCCCTTTTTTTTTGTTTTTCTTTCTCTCAGAAATCTGTTAGTGTTGTACCAGAATAGAGGATGAAATAGATGGCTTCTTTTAGTCTCTTCAATTTCTGGGCTATCTAGAATATTTAGGATTTGTTTTTACTTTCCTAGTCTCCCAATGATCTCTATTTTCTTTCCTATGAGTATCTTCTGTATTTTTTCATCTTGCTCTTTATGCCGCTTTTGCCACTGTTCGATGGAATTGAACCTTTTCTTTCTTACTGTCTCCTGTTTCATTTGTTCTTCACATCTTTCCCTTGTAATTCCAGCCTAATTTTTCTGCAGATTTTGCTCCTATAAGTTTACGTCTTAGTCAAATTGCTTGTCTTTATGAAAACATTTCACTGCTCCACAGGAGGTAGCGCTACATTTTGACAGATTTTGCTCGCCTCATCTGGGCAAGGTGCACCGATTACAGTGAATTTCCAGGATGCTGTGCAAGATAAAGTTGAGGAAATGGGGGATAGCTACAATTCAGAGCATTCAGAGAGGTGCAGTTTTTTATGATGCTGACCATTAAGGAAAGCAACTTCTTGAATACTTATTTTTAAGTCAGTTCAGTAAAGACATGGCTGCTTTGTGCACAGTTAATCTTGCTCAAGAAGTGATATATTGCTGAGTAATTCAGATCACAGTGCAACCACAATTATGGCCAGAATGAAGGGATATTTTTTTTTTCCTTCAAAGGACTTAGAGTTTACTTGTATACATATATGTATTCTTAAATATCTATGGTGTTAATAAATATTTGTTAAGATTCCTGTTGTCTCACACTTGAATTTATTTACAAATGTTTATGAAGGCTTCCTAACAATATTCTTTTGAGTTAAAGAAATACATGTAGGAGAGTCCATTTTCTTTACTTAGGCGAAAGTGTGAACACATTTACATGACCCACTCAGAAAGCAGCTGGGAGGCCTGTGGCAGAGTTAGGGAAGTGCCTCACTGCTCCTGAATCGCAATTCAGAGCCTTAACAAGTATTCCCCTGTGCCTGGCCTTTAGCTACTACTCTGTTAGCATCAGCAAACACTTCATTTTCTGGCAACGACTGTGTTCCGTATACTGCAGGGTTTTTATGTTGTGATTTCCATGAAAATTGACAACTTTCACACTTTAATGCCGCTTCTAAGAGATTGAGGGATCTTTAGAAATTTATTTTTCCATAGTGGGTTAAGCCAGCTCCTGCATTAGAAGTTGGGAATGGAAAAAGACTTAAAATCTGATTTTTCAGCTAGACTTGTGATTTGAGGATCACAAAAATTAGCTGCATTTCCAGCTAATGAAAATTACAGCCTTTATTAACATATTAATCCTCTTTATAATATAGAGTGTTCCCACAGTAGTTTGTTGCCCAGTGAACCGGGCTGCTTATCATTAAATAAGTGATGCTGGGAATAGTATATTGTTGTCATAGTTTCAGCATGAGAGTGTCAGCGATGAGCCAGGGCCTTAACCCATGCCAAGGAGTGAGTCACAGAGATTGCGATGGCGTTGACACACGGCATCTCATACCTGCTTTAGGCCACTCGCACCAGAAATGTCATCTTTTTGGTTTCATTGTTCCCCCAGCTAATAAGCTGCCTAAGATGCTGTGCATTTGTGCAGAGCAGTCATCATCATCAGAGAAGTGGGAAAAAAAAAGATCAATAATGGGTTTTCTGTTTATGTTCCTTTGTTCTCACTATAGCTTCCAGATTGAGAATGTCTGCGGGACGAAAAAAATTACTTCTTACTGCTGACCCTGTTAATTCTACCTGATATTTGCATGCTAAGCTGTGCTCTATGTGTTACTTGCAGTGTGTTGTATGGAAGAGAGTTGACAGTCTCCTCTGACAGTTTCAGTGCTGAAATGTGGATTATAAAGCATTATCTGGTAGACAGAAAATGGTGCAACACTGGTATACTTAAAATTTTTTTAAGGCAGTGAGCATCATCAAAGCAGGTAGGAAAGCTGCAAATGATGTGAAAACTTGGTGTAGGCTGGGCCTGAGGTGATTGCAGAGATGCAGCAGACAGACTGCATTTTCGGGTTAATTTCTGTGTTCTCCCATGTCTTATTTTTATTAAAGGTGATTGAGCTGTGTGTAAGTTAAAAGATTGGCCTGTGAATTGCTCTGCCTCTCTCTCTCCCCATGCTACTGTGGAGTATGCAAAGAGGAACAGCTCAGGAAGGCCTGATGGAGAGTCCCTCACATCAGTCATCAGTGGCCAGGTAATAGGGAACTTCCTCACAGAAAGCCCGTGGCCAAGGACCTGCTCTGCACAGGAGGGGCTGAGGGTTACACCTGCAGCAGCTTTTACTACACCAAATTGCCAGCACCACCCAGCAGCCTGGAGTCCTCCCTTTTTCTTTGAGCAAGAAGCCAAATAAACACAAGCTTAACTATTCCTGAAGCTTTTGTGTTGCAGTTGATGTTTCCATAGCAAGCTCTAGCAGTGGCCCAAAGGCTGGAAGAAAATACAGACTTTTCTGAGCTGTGCTGGTTTTGTGGTGCTAACAGTGAAAACTTTTACTCAGTAAAATAAACAGATAAGACACAAAGTCATACCACTGGCATGGGGCTTGAGGAATAAAATTACATTTTATGTTATCAGTGTTCTAAATATAGCTGTATTGTAAGGTTCAACAGCAAGTACCAATCCAGAAGTACTTAATCTGATAAGCGTTTCTTCGCATTTTCAGCAAGAGTGACGAACAAGCCGTACGATTCTCTGTTACACCACGCCTGTTTTCCTTCATTGTGTGTTGGGTTTTATTTATACTAATGTATGCTGATCCAATCAACTGTTGCTGTTATTTTATTGTGAAGCTGAGCCAGAAGGGTAGAGCTCTGTTGGTTTTTGGTGATTAAGGGTTAGTAACTCTTTTTTTTTTTCTTCTTTTTTAATGACCGCACAAGTACATAGATATTTTAAATGGGTAACATTGATGAGATGCTTTTTGAATTTTCAAACATTGTTTTAATAAACATATGTGCTACCTTTCATAATAAGACAATATAAAACCTCTTTATATTACTGCTGTTTTGTTAATAATTTTTCAATGGTTTAGTAAGACTAAAGAACAAGAAAATTCAAGGGCCTGAGTATGAATGCACCATTGATTATCAGTTGCCGTCATCTCCCAGATCTGATGGCCCCCTTTCCTCTGAAAAGGGAGTGTAGTTTTTTTTGGAGTGAGACTGTTGGGTTTCTGCTTAGTGTTACAAGGTATCAGGGGATGGTGTGATGTTGACATGAGGAGGAGTTTGTCCTCCAGGGCTGCACAAAGGTCCTCATGCTGCAGTGTACGTAAGATCCATCAGATGCAGAATCAGCTTGGTTAAAGCTGACTTCTCCAGGGACACAAGAGGAAAGCTGCAGAGAGCTCTGGTTTAGATAATCTAGATGAATTTTTTTCTAATAGCTCATTTTCTTCCTGCCCCACACACCCCACAGTGGGCATTCTCCTCTGCTTGCCTTAGAGGTCTGATGGAAACTGTGGCAGCGGCTTTCTAGTGTAAAAGAAAATGAAGTAGTGAATTCTGTTCAAGGTCCTTTAAAATATTAGTCTTTCTCTTATTTCTGTTGTGTAGAGTTATTTTAGGGTATAATAAGCATTATCTTTCTCCTGCTTTAGCAGGTTCCAAAAAGAGAATAAAAACTCCAAGCTATTTTATAATAAAACATACTGTTTCATGTTTGTTCTTATTTCTGTGCTTAGATGGCATTTCTTTCCATTTTTTTTTGTTTGAGGTGAGTATCTTGCATATGTAGCAGAAATAACCAGCTAGGTAAAGACATCCAGCATGGCATGTCTGATATTAGTTTGCACAGGACATTTTACCTTCTGTTTTTGTTTGCAAGTGCCATGAGGAGAGTCTCCAAAATCCATGAGTAGTTTCAGCCAAATTGGAAGAAAAAAACCTGTTTTCTGTGCTTTTCTTCAATCTGTGGTAGTGCTTTATTTCTGAACAGCACAGCAATGGTTCTGGGTGTTGATGAGGAAATATCTTGGTGCAAGTCCAGATTCCTTCTTTTTCTTTTTTTTGAGTAACTTCTCATGACACTTGGTACCAAGCCTGCACTTTCATGGATACCAAATAAATTGCTCCCGGGTTCCCTGGGGGTGCAGCTCATGTTTCAGAGTCAGCACAGCTTTCTCTGCTCTAGCTGGGCTCCTGGTGTTGCTCGCAGTCGCTCCGATCAGTTCCTGCTAGGACAGGGCTTTCTCCTTGGAAAGGAGACCAGCCTTTGGCTTCTGCTGCGATTAAAATCTTGGTACTGTGACACCTTCAGGTGCTCCTAAGGCTGACTCTACCAATTCATTAAATACAGCTACAAATAGGTCAGATCATGTTGCTAAACTGCCAGTGTTGTAATTAACACAGTGATTTATTTTGCTTGCTTTTAATTACCTCTGTTTCTCCACCTGGGCTGAACTGAAGAGTCACCTGGTCACCTCATAGCAACACAGAGCAACTTTGCCTCTGCTAAACTGATGTTACGACATCAGATGTGCGTAACCTTGTGCTTTTCGAGACACAGTCTTTTTACTGTCTTGTTTTATGGCTCCTTAAGGGTCTGTTGTGCAACTTTGTTCCCTGGGTAGTGTCTTGTCCAGAGGGGCCCAAACTGGGACCAGTTTCTGTCGTAAATGAGTCCCGAACCCTTTCTGTACCCAGGGAAGCTGTGGATCCTCCAGCACTGGGCTGTGTGTTATGCTGGACCTGTCTAAGGTCAGCCTGGTACAGGCACGCTGGGGAGAAAGCAGAGTGTGGCAGGACATTATCCTCAAACTGCATGAGGTCTTTTATAAACCAGAAGGTATTTTTCCTTCCACGCTTACATTAGCAAGTCAAGGATCGATATATTCAGATCAAGTCTGTTATTCCTGAATATATCTGTTAATGCAAAATTACTTACTTCTTGTCAAACCTAGCTTTTCCATTGTGAGACAAACACAGATGTATCTGTGTGTGATGGATAGAGTGTCCAGGATCCAACTTAAAAAAATAAAGGAAAAAAGACAACAGCTACACGTTACTTTTTACATGTGTAATTATGGAACAGTACTTTATCTTTGAGATTTGTGGATTTTCCAAATTACTCTTTATTTAGGAGGAGGATAAAAAGTTATACTGCAGTTTTAAGTAATACATTTAGTTGACTTATTTTGTCCCTTGATTTCAAGTGCTGTAAATTATATCAACTTCGTAAAACTATCAGAGACTACCTAAGCACAGCCCTAGAACTGTATGTTGATGATTAAACTGTTTCATGAGAATGAAGTTGCTTTTCTTCCTGACTTCTAAGCAAATACAGTTAGTTAAATCCCCCTTCCAAGTCTTGCATGCATTTGTAAGAAACAAGAGAATACCTTCCTGAAAGAGCAGTTGGCTATTCTGCAATTGGTATTTACCCAGTTTTCAACTTCACAGGTATCAGGAAATGTTACTTTTCTAAAGAACACTGATTATAGTTTTTAGAAATAATCAAATATCAGTGGATGCAAACTGTTATTTTATTTCTTTGCTTTTGTTAGTTCTATTTTGCAATTAGTAAACAGTGTAGTGGTGGGTTATAGCACTTAATGCCAGAATCAAAATACAGGAACTTCCCTCTTGGCTCAGCTGTGTTGTTTCTTTCCATTTGTAATGAAAATGTTGGAAGAGGGGCTTTGGTCAGCTGCTCTGAAGCAGCTTGAGTTTATATGACCAGTTTAGCATGGAGGAGAGTGGACATGGCTTTGCTCCCATTGCCTTAATATTCAGCTTTAGGAGCCAAAGAGCCCGTGGAGTTTTGTTTTGCTCAGCTTCACTTGCCGGGCTGAAGTGTGCAAATCCCAAGCAGCTTGGCTGAAATCTTGGATCTGCTCCTGCATTGAACAGGTGGAAGAGGGACCAGCATAGGCATCATGAGGGCAGATTGTTGAAATAGTTGTGGGTGCGCACTGCTCTTGTCGCTTTACTGGGGTTCTGGTTTACATTTTAGGTTGAAGTCATGAAAATTTGGTATCTCATTATAAAAGGAGGAGTGGTATTTTGTGTTTAGGTGAAGACAGGTGAATTCAGTGCCTGTATTCTCCTTTATTCTCTACCTGTGGTTGCTTTTCTTTATTTACATGATGGAAAACTTCAGAATACCATCTTTCTACTAGTATTTTACAGCTAAAGACCTCTTGGACACTAACAGTATGTTGTTCATACCGATTAAGAATAAGGAGGTCACTTGTTCTTTTTGCAAGATCGGATAGTGCTAATGTTTTTTGAAAAGCCCATAACTTGTAATGCCATTATGCCAGCCTTATTTCAGAATACTGCTCATCTATAGAATTGTTTATTATTGGGTATTCTCAAATTAGCCATAGTTACTTTGGAATGAAATCTCTTTGCATTCAAGTGGTTAAATACCATACTTTCTTCTATTAAAAACAAGATCCAGGTCTACTGGAAAATATTTTATAAATATAAAACTGCCTGAAGTATAAAACCTGTTTATACAGATACCATGGGTTTCTTGCCATGAAAAGCACCGTAAATTCCCCGTGCTGCTTAATTTTCATAAGGAGTTACTTGGAAAGAAATATTGCTTGTGGTGCATTGCCAATTATTTATATACTAATTTGCTACCTGAGAATAATTTAAGATTTTGAAATTCAGTTTAGTATTGAAGTGATAGGGGAGAAAAAAGGCCTTAAACTACTTCATATTTCACAGTTTAGCTTAAATTTACCTAGAAAGAAACTTGGCAATGCTTTTATTTTTTTGAGGGGGAATTAAGCTTTAAAAAAAGAAGTGTATGGATGAACACTTTTCAGTAATTATTTTTGTAATGCAAATTCCAACTTACCTGTATTGTCACAGGACAAACAACTCAGTGCTGTATATAAAATATTAAGCTGTCTTCACTTAAGTAGTCTCTGTGTGCAATGCTTAGGTGCCAGATTTGAATAGGAGGCCACATACAATGACAAGGGGGCAGAGCTCTTCGCTTGCAGTCGCTAGAGAGGACGTGCACGTGAGCCTCTGGTGCAGATCAGCCTTTCAAGTGAATGACCTAAATAGTTGAAAAGGGGAAATATATTCTCTCGCTTCTCTTTTATGGGTTATCTTTTGTACTTCAGGCTTTTGATTAATCTCAGAGAAATAATCTAGCCTGTGCTGTTTCATTTTTTCCCCAGCAGATGGTAACGAACTTGTCACTAGCACGGAGACTGAATTTTCCTCCCAGGCTTGGCCAGGAAGGGGTAGGCAGAGTTACTAGGGAAGACATTATGTGGAAGCTCAGGTTGCAGGGGAACCCCTCATGCCCTGTTTAGCACCTGGCTGTACCTGTGCAACAGTCTTTAAATATTTATAAATCTTTCATAAGCATTGTTTATTTGAAGACAAAGTGCCAAATCAGCAACAGGGGTTTTCCTGCATTAAATTGCTTTCACCAAGTATTATTTAAGGTTAAAACCTTAAAACTCCCTAGAGAGACTTTTCTCAGTTTTTCTGTGCTGCTTTTTATTTTGTCAAGGATACAATCACCACATACAGAAAGAAAAACAGTAAGTTCAGTGGTATTCAGCCATACTGTAGTGATGAAGAGAGTAAAAATTAGTACTGTCTTCTCTTCTAGCAGCCAGATGAACATTCTAAAACTCAGAGAACTGAGTGAATTGGAGACTTCGTGTTCCTTTTGCACCTTCTGAAGTGCCTGAGATTTGTTCCATAGTGCTTATCACAAGAAATATCTCAGTTCTTCAGAATTAAATTACATAGGCATAAAGAGGTCTGCACAGGAGCTGGTGTGGAGGCTGCTTTGTGTGATGTTGGTGAGTAGCATGTGTGCAACTGCTTGGGAGCTGTGCGAGGGAGGCTTAGGGTATAGATACTTCACATGCAGCTTTAGTCCTTGCATGTGAGTAGTCTCAGGAGCAAGCTTTGTGCCAGTCAGTAGCACAAGAGAGAATGAGCACATGGCACTGATCTGTTCTACTGCTCTTAGAATGAAATAGAGTTTTGTTTGATCCTACTGGTTTGGTAAGCTGTCTCGGCGTTTAAAAGCAAATATGTGACTATTTTAGGATTCTTTGAAAATTGCAGCCTATCTCTGAGTTAATGTGTTCGTATTTCACACAGAGTTGCAGATGGAAGATTAAAAGCTGTGCTTTGGGCACCGTATGTTGAGTAATAGTGAAAATAAATGCTACTGTATAGGACCTGGCTTCTAGAGCCAGTGTGTCCGCTGTGTTATACAACTGTGCTGTTTCTTCCAGAATTGTTCTGCAATCTGTTTACATCAAGCGAATGTTGAAGTCATGGATGAATTTCAGAGGATAATGATCTGATGGACCATGCAAGCTTACAGATTATAAAATTTGCTGTATGTGGGGAAACATTGTTCCCCAGTGAAGCTACCCTTATTTAAAGGGTTGGTACTGTGAGTTGAAATAAAATTTGGGAAGTGGCTTGTGTTCTTCAAAACGCATGTGGAAGGTGAGGACCGAGGGATATCAGTTTTTATTGCTGCACAGTAGGGTTCAGCCACGTTGACATCTGATGCAGACTCAAAATGGCCAGAAATTCTGTATTGGCTTGTATCGCTTGTGCTTACGAGACACAGCCAGCGTGTTTCTGTGGTTTGGCAATGGTGCTTGCCGATTTCATGAGTGGTGGAGTTTGGGTCTTCATGGTTTTATTGAAATTGTCTGAAAGTACGTGTACGTCCCTGGGAGTTCAGAGTAAATAGAGCTCACTTGGAGAAAACACTTGGAAAAAATGAAACTGTCCCTTGATAGTGAAGTTTATCTCTCCTGGCCTTTTTTCTGATTCTCTCTTGTGAGCTTCTAATTTTGTGGCATGACAGAAGAGGAGAATCATGTACTTGAATTTGTTTCCAGAGTAAAGTTATTGCTGCTCGGGGGCTGTGTTACAAAAGCATTACAAAGAGCTCCCTCTGCCATGGCTGTCAATGGCCACGCTCTGCTTGGTCTCCTGCTCTTTGGCCCTTCCAGGTCCTGTCCACAAGCCCGCAGGTCTTGGCAGAGCTGTGACTCTCCAGGTGGGCTTCAGCAATGCTTTGATGCCTCAAATGCTGCCCTCACTGCTGACATGAGCCCAGAAAGTCCCTATCCCAGCAGACCCAGGGAGCGCGTGTAAAGACACAGCTGGGCATATAATGAAGGAAAGGTTTAGAAGTGCACAGCTATAGAAAATCACTTTTCTCAGGCCGCTTGTGTTTTTTTACCCTGACACCTTTCAGTTCTCTCTACTGTCTTCTCTCACCAGGTGTGCCTGTGCTGCAGAAAAAAGAGGGAAAAAATGTGGTCATGAAAGCCTAGTTTGTGTGGGTATAGTAATAATCATAAAGTTTTACATTGTTAGATGTAAATTTTATGACCAGTGTATTGGAAGAAACCCTCAAAACCCCCGTAGATTTAGCCTTATAGGTAGGATTTAGGTAAGAATAGAATTACTTTTTTTTCTTGCTCAGTCTAATTCTGTCTCTTTTCAAGCTTAGACAATATGAGTGTATACTGATACACACCTTTAATTATGTAAAATTGATAACAAGCCATATGGCCTCCAGTTACAGATCTAAATACTGGCATCCGTTTATCATGTCTGTCTCTGTGCTTAAATCAGTCTGTAATTCATAATGCACCATCTTTATTGCAGTTTGCATAAAGAAATGTATTCTGATGGAACAGTATTTCAGTAAACACTTAAATGAGAGAACTGAGTGGGTGATAGTGCATTCATTTGTTTACAGTGAAAAATGTTTTCCTTTTTAAATAGCATTTAATACTTCATTGCATTAAATTATTTTTGTCACACAGTGGCTCACTTTGTGTGCACATATGCAGTAAACAGAGTTACACTGGTTTAGTACTTCAGTACCTTAATTTTTTTTTACCGTCTCAGATATTTTTAATAATCAAAACAAGTGAATGTTGTGTAATTTTATGATACCATTATATAAGTCATGAAGTTCAGTTTTAGTAATGAAATTGAATGTAATATAAAAAGAGCAGGGACCTTTTAATCTACAAAACTGACATAGTCTTGAGTGAAAGTTCAGCACTTGTCTTTACTGGTAGCAGTTTCATTTTCCAGCAAAGCTGTAAGTAGTGTTTTAATGCTTGAATCCAGTTCTAAAAAAAACCAAAAAAATACACCTGTCAAAATAAGAGATTTTTCACTTTACACAGCAAAAATACATAGCATATCTTTCATGCATGTTTTGGTTTCATAATGAATAAATTCCAGTTTAAATAAACTGCAGCAAGTTGCCTTTTAGAGAAAAGGGAGGGGAACTGACAAGACATTTTTCCCTCCTTAGGTTAAGTTGTAATATGCAAAGCTTTTTTTCCTCTTTCAAGTCTTTCCTGAAATGACCAACAGTCAAAAAGACTATTGTTTTCAGAAGCCTGCTTTTGGTTAATTTGATTGAGTTTTATTTACCTACTTAATCTGAACCATGCCTTATCGTGTAAAGTCGCTTACTGTTGCTAAATATACCAGTGTATTTTAAAGAAGCAAAGCCGTGCGTGAGTAGGACCCATTCAGAGAGGGGTTGTGGGGTAGGGAGGGACCTGCTGGTAACCCGAGAACAAGAGCAGATGCTAAATTAGCAGCTGGATCGTTAGTAATGAGTCCCCAAATGTCTGCTGGGAAGTGATCTTCTTTAGGCTCCTGTAGCGTGGGTGTATGGGTTATTCAGAGTTTCTAGCATCCAGTTGCTCTTTACTCATGACTCAAAGGAAAGCCATGGAGCCGCAGGGATTTTTATTTGTGGCAGGACTGGCTACTTGTTTTCAATGAAAGTACAGGCTGCCTTTATAAATTGTTATTATTGTGTGGCATTTTTATTAAGGCATGAAATGGGTAAATTACTGCAAATGCAAGGAGATTGCTGCCAGTATTTTCATCACAGAGTTAAGTAAAAAACACTAGAAGACCTGTGGAAAAACAAATAACATTATTATCATTAATAAGCCCAGGGTTGTGTTGTTTTCACCTTTAGTGTTGATAGGTATCAACCATTGACTGCAGCCAGTAGATCAGATTGTGACTGGAATAGGCCCCAAGTTGTGACTGAGTAACGATGACTAGTACGGGATGTGTGGCAACTGGTAGCCAAGCAGGAGACCCCGAATAAACAAACATTTGCTAGGGGAAAAAAAAATAACATGAGAGCTGTCAGAAAAGTGCTGTGTATTTGGGAGACAAAACTTTTGTTTCTGTAAGTCTCTTGCTAATACATGGTTGAAATCTATCCAAATGTTCAGTATAGCTCACCACAGACTACTCTTTTGTGCCGCCCTCACCCCCCAAGTACAGCACACCTTTGCCCTCTGCAGTGCTATGGACTTCTTGTCATAGCAGAGTATCTGTCTGGCTTTACTTTATGTTGAAAACTGATATATTGCTTTATTTGTTATGCCAGTGATTGTGTAAGTGTGTGCATCTACAAGTTTCTTTCCCTGCATTGAAGAACATGCCTCTTTTTTTTAGCTTATCAGTGTATCACGTTCTAGTATAAACAGGTACAAAAATGATACAGATAGAAGAATGTTACCTGCATACCATAGCCCTAGTGTGCACCAAAAGCTTTTGTGATTTCTTTGTTAATAAGGTTAAAGGCTTTCTTGAGGGGAAAAAAGCCTTCCAGCTGACTAGCGTGACTATACCAGTGACAGCCTTGTTGTCGGCAGGATTATCCTCAACAAAGTGAGTTGGTGGTGTTCTGAGGCAGTGGCTGTGATTTAAAAACAACAAAAAAACCCCAACACCGAAAAAAAAACCCCCACCAAACCCAAATGAACCCTCTCCAAACATAGTGTTTTAATGTATAAGGGTGCTGTGTCCTGTTGATCTGTCATCCTCTGGTATTTCAACTCCAGTGCCAGGAGCTGACTGGAGAAAGTTAAGACTTTAGGGCTGGCAGTGAGGTTTTTGGTTAAGATATGAGGAAAGGCTCTGCAGGTCATGAAGATGATTCTGATAGGAGCCCTCTTCTTACATGCAAGCCTCTTGGCTATTTCAGGGAGGGAGACACAAGCTGGATCTCCAGTTCAAGACTTTCCTATTCTAGAGAGGATGAAAAAGAAACTTCAAAACAACTATTTTCATTTGAGAATCCTTTTCTGCTCAACAAGCCAACAGCTAGACTAGATCTTCCCCCCTTTTCCCTGGGGAATTAAGCATCTATGTGAAAGACAGGGAATGAGTTGAAGTCA
This sequence comes from Mesitornis unicolor, assembly GCF_000695765.1. Classification (NCBI taxonomy): domain Eukaryota; kingdom Metazoa; phylum Chordata; class Aves; order Mesitornithiformes; family Mesitornithidae; genus Mesitornis; species Mesitornis unicolor. The sequence goes on from NW_010172365.1 coordinate 16,181, forward strand.
GTGGGTTTCTATGGGAGTACAGAAGGCCAAAAGCAAAAAAAAAAAAAAAAAAAGCATAACCAGTTTTGGATTGTGTAGTGGCTATTTATATAAGCCTAAGTATGGAAAAATGTTGAGTTTGTATAGCTGGTCAGAAAAAGGCGGAGATGTTGCTCGTTTTTCATTATCAAGTTTTAATTAACATATTAATGTTTATGGTAAAATAGTGCATATACTCATACTAGTGTGTGAAGACCACATAGCGTTAATCTGTTCCAAGTACATGCATGGGGGTGGTTTTATTTTGGGAGGGGGAAAAAAAAGTTACTCTGGTAGCGTTTTTTACAGGGAAATTAAGGAGCTTGATTCTTCCGTTGCCTTCTGCTGAGGAATTGCTTTTCCATCTTTGTACACATAACCATAATTTAGCGTTAATGGAAAAACAGAGTAGCTTGGTGTGAATCCTCCAGACAGTACGCCCCATTCTAGTGGGGATTCAAAATGTTTTGCTGTGTAGCTGGTGTGCCGGATGAGGCTGCTGCCTGTTGTGAAGCAGGTGGGAAGGAGAAAGGAGAGTGTTAGGCAGTGTTTATGATCACCAGGCCAAGAGCAGCTACAAGTTTGGTGTTTGGGATTTGTTTGTTTGTTTTTATGTATTGTAATATTTTGTTAAAAGAAATGAGTGTCTCGCCCATACAGCAGTTTACTGTAAGCCTTTGTTACTAGTAAAGGAGATTCTTGAGGGTGACAGTAATGCTCAGAGAGTGGTCAGGATCTTCCTCTGTACAGTTGCACAGGTTAGCCAGTGTGCTCTGTATACTTTTCTCTTGCTGTATTTTTCTAAATGACAGTCCCACACAGTTTTCTTTATATATGTACTTCCATGCTTTAAGCCAAACCAAAAATACGCCTTTGTATTACTGTCTGTAAAATTCTGTATTTATTCAAATACAAATCAGTGGAGCATGAGTGTCTGCTGTCTTCTATGTGGCATGTTAGTTTTGAAGCTTTTGGGTACTATCTGTTTTGTTTTTTTTAATTTTCAGCATTTAATATCAGGTCAGATATGAGAATGCACTGTGTGGTCTTTGCACATGAGATTTCTATATGACAGCATTTCATTTGATACTGTGCGCTTTCCTGAAGTCAGCACATCTCCAGTGTACCTTAACACTTCTTGAACAATTATGTTTTCTTCATAAGCAGGACTAGATATGCAGGATCAGAAATTCGTATTTGGCCAAATTCACTTCATCTTGCTTGTACCATTGTGTGTCATTTTCCAGTGTTTCCTGATTTAATGTATGATGTGTGATACCAACATCGTCAGTGATCTGTAAAGCTCCGGATCACCCCCATGTAATTTTGCAGTTGTGTGCTGTTCATTGCATGTACAGGGATGAAACCAACTGCGAGCTTCACATTCTCCTCTTATACTGATGTAAAACAGGAGCATTCAATCTAAAATGGTGATTTGGGAGAGGCAGTCATCACTGTTTTTTAAGCGATGTGAATCATCAATGCAACATTTTAATATCAATTATATAGTAACTGAAAAATGCACTATTAATACAGAGAAAATGTTAATAATTTATTATAATTAAACATCTCTTTGGGGATTGTGAGAGCTAATCTGGAAGGTCTGAGGCTTTGGTCTTCAGCTGTGTGCAGGAGCCAGCGAGGTCAGTTAAGGAGTCTGCAGAACAGTCCTTTTAAGATCACATAAGCATGAGTTTAAACAGCATTTGGGTTTAAACTGTTTGCCCAGGTGTATGAGTCCATATTCCGTCAAATTTTTTATCCTTTGCAACTGTGGTTAAAACGGACTCCTCCTTGGAAGTGGCGACTGAAGTAAATTCTCTCTGCGAAGTTTCCTGTAAAGACCCGAGGGGCTGCTTCAGTGCTGCATCTTCTGGGAGAGAACCAGCACAGAAATCACAGTGAATGTGTGGTTTGATGCCTCCTTTATCCTTATTCTAGTTCCTGAGCTGCTACAGAAGCTAAAATACCTCAGGTACAAGTTAGAGCGGCCCCTTGGACAGCTTTATTTGTACATCTAAATGTTGCATATACCAAATATTTTTTTCAGCAAACTGTTTGCATTGTGTTTGCACTGGGAAATGTTTTCTTTCAGTGTAGGGCCTAACATGTTTCTCTAAAACATCTTTGCAAATCAGAATTGCTACACAGCAGCTAGACTTGGAAATGGAGTCAGATCGTGTCCCTGGGACAGGTAAATTCTGCAAACACAGGTGCAACAGCAGATGCCTTAAACGTGTGAACCCAGGTCCTGCACAGAGAACCCATTCCTGTGCCCGCCTTGCTGGTTGTGGATGGGGCGCAGATGATGCAGTTTTATTACACAGTTCTTTGCCTGCAAGGGTAAATTAAAATCCAACAGTAATGAGCAAAAATAATTCCAGTCTGCCACTACCATCAGAAAGGACAAACACTCTGTTACACTGCCTGTTTTTTGGTTTATTTGTCTCACTATTGTCCTAGACCCTGACCACGCAGTAGGCAGATGAGCAGAGGTTATTTTTTTTGCTGTTGGAAACCGCAGTGGATTTTTCCAACAGATCCAACTGTTGGGAAATTCAATTTAAGCATTCAGACAAAATCCTTGTGGTTTTGTAACTCGTTTGAATGGAGGTGTTGAAGACTGAAGTAAAACAGTGGAGGTTTTATGCCACCTCCAAGTTTTTTTGCAACCTGTTCAGGTTTCTGTAGCGTAGGACAAAGAGCAAGGAGGCCTGATGGGCCTTGGTGAGAAGGAAGGGTATTAAGAAATGCTAATTAAAAGGTGTTGTAAGCCTCAGATTGGTATGGGAGCTTCTGCAGATGTTCCCTCCTTAAAGGCGTTTCAGTGGTGTACCCACTTCACTGCGTATTTTGACACAGTTCCAGTATGATGAAGCATTTCTCCTGCTCCCGCAACACATTTCATACCCTTTCAAGTCTGCCTTGTCCATCGTGTTTCTCTTGCTGGCTACACCTCCCTCTCAAGCCTCCATCCTACTTTTTTGCTGAGCTGAGCTTCTGGCACCTCACACTGTGTCAAGTTACTGCTTTGACTCCACTGCTTTACAGAAAAGCCTGTTGATGCTGTCTCCAGACCAGTGGCTGGGCTGGACACCTCTCTGTGCCCAGCAAGCAGGTGTAAAAAGTCTGCTCCTGTGTGCAAGATTATTTTTGGCCCAGGTGTTTCTAAGATAACACAGGTGCTGCCACCTATAACACCCGCTTCAGAGGAGAGGGTGTGAGCAGGCTTCGAAAGGAACAGGGCGCAAACAAGGCAGATCCTGTGTGTTTCTGTAGCACTGCAATCCCACGAAACTAGCCCACAAGAGCAGCCAGCTTGTGGAGAGATTGTTTCATGCTGTGTAAACTGAGGCTTGGCTCGGGAAAAAGATTCCTTTTTTTTTTATTATTAATTTTTTTTTGAGGTGGGGTCATTTCCTCTTCATATCCTTGTTGACTGCAGACAAGAAGAGCTGTTGTGATTTAGCTACCAAAGATTCATTGGCGATCAGCTACGAATACAAATCCACGATCTAGAAAAACAAAGCAGGGCTCCAGTCCCACTGTGGAAATGGTTTAATTTTCATTGCCCTGCAAGGCATCAGCAGCAGTTTGACCTAAACTGCTGTTTGGGATGATTTCAGGTAAAACTCTTCCCCAGGTAGATCGCATGGTGTACTGTATCCACCTGAAAATAGAAAGGTGGCATAAATACACGACGTCATGTGGGTCATTTTAAAAAAGAAAGGTGATGTAGTTGCCTGGATTTTAGATTTGAAGAAACATCTACAGTGATATGTCCAAGATAATATGAGAAGGAAGACTGTCTTTCTAGTTTTTCAGCCACAATTCAGTTGTGATTTTGAGCTTTCAGATTCATCCCGCCTGTTGTGTAAGTCCCCCTAGCATGCAGGCATGTGTAGATACTAATTTGTAGGTTTATGCTGAAATACAGTGATGAGGGCACAAAGGGAGGTGTTCAAAAGCCAGCTGCTGCTTACAATAATAATAACTCCTGAGCTTTGTACGTCTTAGATCCTCAAAGTACATGGGGTTTGCATTTGACTGGAAAGGGTAGTTGAAAGCAGAATTCATGGAAGGTGTCATTTGCCAGTCTTGATTTGACCAGAGGTAGAATCACATGAATAGGTCACACAGGAGACCATCTGCTACCATGAAACAGAAGGGATAGTTTTTTGTCCAGTGTCTCTTGGTGACACTGCTATGAAAAGTTAGGGATTTTATCTTTTGATGTTGAATCTTCTTATGAGACAACATTAATTAACTTTCATTAACTTTTTTTACTTTTTTTTTCAATTTGAGAAAACGACATACATGTGTTTTGTGTGACAGCTGTTTAGTAATGGATGATACTGAGTTTTCTGTCCTTTCTTAATATGATATTTTCACCGTAAAATACAGAAGTACATATTATCTTAGAGATTATGACAGCTGGGGACTATAAAGTTTATACATACACAAACTTTTTTTCTAAAGTGGCAGTGTTCTGTGTTTAGTCTGAGACCAGACTGGTAATGGAAGGGATTGTGGAGCTCACTTCCAGGAGTGAAATCAGACTAATAGGGTCAAGGTTGGTCTGTCTGTAACAGAGTATCAGTGGCTTGTCTAGAACAAATTTATAATGATATAAAATATATTGAAAACATACTTCAGTGGTATTCCTTCTTGGCTCTCAGTAATAGCTGATCCATGACCTCACTGATCTAGGAATCCTTGTTTTAGCATATGTTGTTGGGGTCTTGGATGTTCTTCACCTGCTGTGTGCTTTCTTGGAGTACTTGCAATCCAATAGCTAAAAGAAGTCTGGCTGTTACTATGAAAAACAGTTGCTGCCTTTTTGAACTAATACTGCAACATGCCAACAAGATTCTGCAGTTTTCAAGCTGTGGATCTGACTCAGACTAAATTAATTTTGCATTTGAGTGTATCGGAAACTGATCTGCACCACTGCTATAGCTGGTGAGAACATTATTTCTAATCTTGGACAGATGTTGGATCTTTCTCCTTCTGTTAGTCCGTCTTTCAGCTTCTCTGCTAGTGCCATCTTTAAAGTTTTGTTACATGCAAGATTTGAGAGTAGAGTGGGAAGGAGCAATTTGTTTTAGGGTGTCCCTAAACACCAAAAGTATTAATGTGCATGTTTTTTTTTCTCTCCTCTTTCCTCTCATGTTCAAAGTTGAGTATTCTGTTAGTTTTCTGTGATAGCTGTCATCAGATGGAAGAATCACGAGGAATCATGAGTGATGATGCTGATTTACTTCCGTTCAATTTAGGTGCTGCCAGGATGTCCCACTATCTAGAACAGAACAGAAAAGTTAAGTTAAGGATATCAAATCAAGAATTAAACCAGAGATAGGTAAATTGATGTGAGGAAAACCAAACCGCCACTGCTTCAGGACCTGGCTCTAACTGTGGAGTAAGTATGACTGGTGCAATATTAAGCATTTTCCTGTCAGTGATCACTTTCCACAAAAATACCAATAAACAGTCAGGAAGTTGAATATGCTTAAATGGTCTTTTTTTAATTCATCAGTTTCTTACTCTCAGCAACATGAAATGGATGTGCGCCATGATGCATAATCCCATTATATTGACGGTAAAAATAATGTTTCCGCTTTCCGTTCTTGCTCCAAGATGGGGTAGTGTAGAATAGTTACTGTATATGCAACAGGAGTAGAGACAGTGGTCTTTCTTTTTGCACACAATGGCTTACTTGTGATACTGAAGATCAGCTTTCAGCAGATTACTGAAAAAAAACCCAACAAAAAAGAACAGATACACTGGGTATCTGGCAGTACTAGGTTTCTCTGCAGACTCTTTTCAGCTGTTAAACATGGCACTTTAAACAGCCTTTGGTTAGGTCTGTATAGAGTAGTCACTTCCATTCCTAAAAAATAATTAAAAACATAGAAGTGAGTTGTTTTAAACTGAGGGCCAAGTTGCATAATGGCAGATTTCATAGTATTAGCTAATGAAAATATTTGCAGGAGGTTATGTTCAGAAAAACTCAACTCTTAATCCCTCTGTGTAGGCAAAGCAGTGAAATCTAGTAGTTATCAAAGTCCTCCAGCAGCCCTGCTGTTGATTTTCGGGGGGAAGGGACACTTGCTCCCCACTTTTTTTCTTAGTTTCCATCTTACAAAAAGGGATAGCTTGACTACCAGTTATTAATGGCTACAAATTTTGCTGAAAAGGTAAAATGTTACTCCTTATTAGGACAGAAGCAAAGTTTGATGAGAGTGAGTGGTTCAGTAGTAACATATAATGTAAAATAATGAACATTTTTCAGAAGAAGGGATGTGTTTCCTCTTCCTTGTTTCCTAGCTGGATTTAGTTATTTTTATCCTTTTATCAGTTTTTCAGCTGTGTGGTACTCCACTGTTCTTTTTAAGAATACCTTCTTACCAGCAGTTGACAATAGAGGATCAATCTGGCAGGCGATATGTCTGTATCTTCCTTCTCTTTCTGTCTGTGACTTTCTTCAGTTTTTTTGTCTTTGTTCCTGTAAGTTAATTTTTCCTCTTTTTTCCAGTTCGTACAAATACAGCTTTCATATTCTTTCCTTTACTCCTGATGCCTTCCATCCCAAAGATGTGATTCATGTGCTACTATTCTGTCCTAGACTACTAGATTTTAGAAGGGTAACATTGCTGTTATTTTGTCTTGATGTTGCTGTACAATCGGAATATGTTTGTGAAAAATAAACCACTGGTTTCCCATTCTCTAAGTAATCATAAAATGCTATAAGTAAGTTTCATATGTATTCACTTACATTTTTTAATCATGCACATTTTTAGTTCTGTTGATGTAGTGAGAATCGGAAACAGTTAAAAAATCTTCACACCTTGTGCGTATTTTCCTTTAATAAATTTTGTATTATTATTTTTTTTAATGTGAAAAAAATGAAAGCTCTCAATTTCACTTTTAATTTGACACAGAGACGTTTTGCTCAAAAGTAGTTGTGTAATAAGAGAAGCATGTTAAAAGATGTTTCGTTGGTTAAGTTAGGGTTATTCCATTAACATAGCGGGCTGTGCTGATTCACACACCGAGGGAATTAACCATTTATCAATTTTATTTCTGTCGGGGTGGTTACAAAACCAGCCCAGACTGTTATTGTTCCCCCTGAACAATGCAGTTAGCTGGGGCGCCTGGTGGCCGTTTTTGGCTCTGTAAAGTTCGTTCCCTGACGATGGAGTTGGTGTGATGAGCACAGTTGTGCCCGAGGAAAGGGGGGGTTTCTCTTATGACTCTTAAATTTGGTTCTCATTGTGAGCGGCACGACCGCAGCCGCTAAAGGCAGAGTTTAAAAGGGGGGCAGTTGGGGCGGTGGTGAGGAGGGTGAGGGCGGGAGGGAGGAGCGCCTCCCAGCGGTGCCGCGGCCGCGCTGTTCCTCTGGTTGCGCTCGCTTGAAAATGCCACCAAACGCCTCAGCCGGGTGTCGGGTCCTTAAAAATACTTACCAGCGTCGAGAGGCAGCTGTTCAGTATCAGTATGAATAAATACCTTTTTTCCTCTCCCCTCTCCTTTTTCTCCCTCTCCCAAGAGAAACTTAGCAGGTTTTAAAGCACTGAAAATAGAAGCAATGGTATAAATGTAGGGCATTTAAATAGCTGCATACTCCTTGATGAGGTTTTACACACCCATTTTAGCAACAGGTGGCTGCAGCAAGTGATGAGAAAGCTCTCTTGAATCCAGAAAGCCATGTTGGAGCTGCTGTAGCTCTTGTCTCAGAAAAAGGATGTGGGCAGGATGACAGCTGCATGGGTACAGGTGCTGCACTGACAGTGACAGGTACCTCTGTGTCATGAGTTGCTTTATTTAAACAGTGTCATGTTTTTGAAGATTGTGTGTTTAGTAGTAGTATCAGAATTTGACTCTGTGTTTTTAAGACTGCTGACTTAACCAGTGTGAGAAGTTGGTATTTGCACACTTGCAATTCTTTGTTTACTGGGATGTGTTCAGTTTCAAGGTGATTGAAAACCTGGGGTAAAAATACAGGGACAGTGTTTTGGAGTTTGGACAATGTAGAGAGCCTGTCTGCCACCATCCAGCTGTGTTGCTGCATCCATGTGCTGTGTCACTGCACGAGCAAGCTGCAGTGGCCTTGCTTCAGTGTTTGGCATTGAAGTAGCAGTCCCTGAGTTGGCTGTTCATACACTTACTTCTTTATGTGTTTGATTTCACTGGGTTGTTTATTTTATTTCTGTGTTCCTAACAGTTTTATAAGTTTGTTTACATTAAAGGGATCTAGTTTGTTTGAGTTGGAGACTTTCAAAAGTTTGAGGGAGGTTTGTCTGAAAGTGTTTGTAACTGATCAGTTACGAGTAAAACATTTCTGTATCACTAGTGTGCTAGATTTGACTGATTGAGGAAAACATCAGGCCAGAAATTAACTGTAATTTATTTTTTTCTTGAAACAATTGGTGATTCGGTATTGATAGTGACTCTATAGGCGTACCACCAATCAAAGCTGCAGGACACATGTAAGACTGAAGTCCTCTCACCAAAATCCTGAGGCAATGCATATTGCTGCAGTAGTGGTCTTAGAATGAGGAACTTGGCCATCTCTGTGCCACAGGTGAAGCTTATTTTTAGCCTTCATAGTTTGCTCACATAGTTTCATAAAGCACTCACCATGTTTGACATGGAGTGAAGGTGAACTGGGTGGCTCAGGGGAAGAGATGAACCAGCCTTAAGGGTTTACATTGTTGTTACTGCGTGGTCTTCCTGGGCTTGGCATGAATCTGGGTTTTAGTGAGATCTGCTCATGTTGGCTTCAACTGCCCCAATTGGTTTGTATTCCTCTGTAGCCAGAGATGCTATTGTCTCACACAAGGCTTCTTGCACGCAGCCTGACACTTAAACCACTGCCCAGGTGCTGCTGCGTCGTCTGTTGGTAGATGACTGGGCACATCAGGAGACCTCTCTGCGTTGACAGTGTCTGAGCACTTTGCTGTGATATGTGTATTGCCAGAGAAAGAGAAACTGGATGAAAAGGTGGAGCGATCTACCTGGGTTGTGGAGGGGGTCTACCTGCAGCAGAAAAAATGGATGGGAACTTACCATCCCACAGCCTCTACTTGTGCCTCAGCTGCAGATTCCCACACAGCTTTCCTTGACTGGAAAAGCCAAATAGAAAATGAAGGTTTTTCTCTGCTTCTTTATTTTAGCCAGTGGTGGTAATTTTTAACTGTACTGTGCATAACTGTCAAGGTGCTGGGGGAGGGGCTGCAGGGGCAGCCCCTGTGAGGAAAGGCTGGGTCTCCACCATGCTGGGCACAGCCAGATTGAGCAGGCCCACCGCAGGGCACAGTTGAGCCCCTCAGCCACTGGAAGGTGCCTCAGCCGCAAGGAAAGTTGGGGTAAGGAGGGGCAGAGGAAGCTAAGACAAGGGAGCAGTGGTGCCAGTGCCACAGGAGGCACCATGGCTGAGCTGGTGGTGGTGCTCTGATGGGACTGCAGCCCACAGAGGAGATCATAGAATCATAGAAGTGTTATGGTTGGAAAAGACCCTTAAGATCATCAAGTCCAACTGTTATCTAACTCTACTATGCCCACGTCTAAACCATATCCCTGAGCACCGTGTCTAGACGGATTTTAAATACAGCCAAGGGTGGTGGTTCAACCATTTCCCTGGGCAGCCTGTTCCAGTCTATGATAACCCTTTCAGTGTAAAAGTTTTTCCTAATGTCTAACCTAAACCTCCTCTGGCGTAACTTGGTGCCATTTCCTCTTGTCATATCAGTTGTAACTTGTGAGAAGAGACCCGCACTCACCTTGATAAGTCATAAGGTCTTCCCTGAGCATCCTTTTTTCTAGACTAAACAATCTCAAATCTCTCAGCCACTCTTCATAAGACTTATTCTCATATTCCTGAAGCAGATTTGTTGCCCTTTTGTGGACCCTTTCCAGCGCCTCAATGTCTTTCTTATAATGCAGTGCCCAAAATTGAACTCAAGGTGCTAGACCCCACCAGTGGTCCAATCACTTCTCTCGTCCTGCTGGCTATACTATTCCTAATGCAGGCCAGGATGCCATTTGCCTTCTTGGCCACCTGGGCACACTGCTGACTCATGTTCAGCTGGCTGTGGATCAATACCCCCAGGTCCCTTTCTGCCAGGCAACTTTTCAGCCGCTCTCCCCCAGGCCTGTAGCATTGCGTGGGGTTGTTGTGACCACGTGCAGGACTCAGCACTTTGCCTTGTTGAAGCTCATACAATTGGCCTCAGCCTGTCGATCCAGCCTGTCCAGGTTCCTCTGAATAGTCTTCCTGCCCTTAAGCAGATAAACTCTCTCATCTAACTTGGTGTCATCTGCAGACTTATTGAGGGTGCGCTCAATCCCCTCATCCAGATCACTGATAAAGATGTTAAACAGGAGTGGCCCCAACAGTGAACCCTGGGGAACGCCACTTGTGACCAGCTGCCAACTGGATTTAACTCCATTCCCCACCACTCTCTGGGCCCAGCCATCCAGACAGTGTTTGACCCAGCAGTGTGTACACCCTTCTAAGCCCTGGGCAACCAGTTGGTTTATGAGAATGCTGTGGGAAACAGTACCGAAGGCTTTACTGAAGTCCAGGTAAACAACATCCACAGCCTTTCCCTCACCCACCAAGCGAGTCACCTTGACGTAGAAGGAGATCAGGTTTGTTAAGCAGGACCTGCCCTTCCTGAACCCATGCTGACTGGGGCTGATCATCTGGTTGTCTCATAAATAGTGTGTAATGGAACTCAAGATGATTTGTTCCGTGACCTTCCCCAGCACTGAGGTCACACTGACAGGTCTGGGTGAGGAGGAAGGGGTGGTGGGAAGAAATGGCTGTGCCCAGCCCCTCTGCTGCCCGCACCTCATCTGCGCTACTGGCATGAACCCAGCTGGCGGCTGTCGGACAGGCACTGGGAGGAAGATTTGCCCTTCTAGTTAGATGTGCAGGTCTCTCTACGTGTCCTTTAAATACTCTTCCTCTCCACCTCCCGCCTCCCCCACCAATCTATATCAAGAAAATATCTAGGAAAATACTTGGAAATATGTAGCCATGTATGGGCTGCGTATGTCTGTGTCTTCTGACTGGCTGAAGGAGAAACTGCTAAGTCGTTCAATTAATTAACTGTAGAAGTTACTGGTTAAATAATACCAAATGTAACCAGAATAATATTTCTGTTAACATTAGTTTTATCTTCTTTCAACAGTGAAGATGTTTAAGGATTGACAGAAATTCCTTTTTTTTGTATGTATATGTGTAATTAAAATGCAAAAGCACACTGCTTGTGTACTTGACACCAGTTCCTCATGGATGTAAGTTTGCCGATTCAAGGGAGAGACTGCTAAGTGAGGTTAAGGTTAGGATATTTTATTTTTATGAAATGCTTTTTTCATGCTAGCACTGATTCTTAAATATTAATATCATACACAGAGGTTTTTTTCCATCCTAAGCCTGTCACATCCTTTTCTGCAGCAGAAAATAAAACCAGTATTCTGCTACATACTGTTTTCTCATTAATATCATAAGTATAGGAAGTTTTTTCTTTTTTGTCTTTCTGTTTCAGATTTCTTTTCTCTTTTCACTGCCTTCTACTACCACCAGCTGTGCAGACTATGTGTGTGAAGAGGGTGTGTTGAATTACTTCATAAGCCCAACCCAGATATTTTCAATTGTTCAGACTGTTCCAAGTTTAAAAATAAGCAGTTAGACTTGTTACGTGACACCATTCATATATGTTTAATTTAGATGTCATTTGCCAGGACTATCAACATGCCAGGTATTCAGTGAAAGATTAAACTTTTAATACATTATTTACTTTGAGAGAAGAAGCAGTGGTGAAATTAAATTCTCACTCTTTCTACCTCATCTCTCTGGATGTAATCCTGTGGTTAAGGACATTTGTGATAAAGCGTAGCTTCCTTTTAACAGTAGCGTGGTCAGGATAATTGGAATAAGGTTGATGCATTAATAAGTCTTTGGATATTGACAGGGAAGTGGGACTGCTTGTAAACAGTATTTTGGCTAATCTCTGTATGCATGTATGTGCATGCATATATGTGTTGGATTCACTTGGGGTAGACTTTTTGTATTGCTGCTTATGTTAGGAGGCATTTGCTTCCAGGCATTTGTTTGCTGCCTCATTAAGAACACCAAGAATACATAATGTCTGATAACAGGGAACATGGGTTGTGACACTGACAGGCTAGGCAAAAGTGTCAGTGTACTCTTACTGTGCTTATGGACAGCAGACCAATTGCTCTGTCAAATACAGCACATGCTCTTGTGACGGTTTGATAGTGACAGTGTAGTCATAAATGACTCCATGGTGTGTCACTCCAGTGTCTCTTTCCA
>NW_010172365.1:28572-47517 GCF_000695765.1 Mesitornis unicolor
TGAATGTGGGTGGTGATGACACACAGATGGTTATGGATCTCTCATGTCTTTTGTGATTGCATGGTAATATTTTTGGCATGTAATATCATACTCAGGGTGGGAGAAAAAAAAAATTTGGTCTAGCAGTTCCCTGAACACATCCATCCTTCACTGACTGATCCTGTTCCTGGGTGCTGTGAGTAAATTTTGCTTGCTAGGAGGCCTGGGGTGGCTGTAGTCTGGGTTGGAAGCATCCTTGTTTTGCCAGCATCATTCAGTGACATCCTTCCTTAGAGCAACAGGGAGCGGTCAGCCTGCTTTGCTTGTTCCTCTGTCAGTAGATCTCTCTAATAATTTCTTTATTCCAAGTACTGTAGAGGAGTAGTGTATCAAAACTTGCACAGAAGATAAAGCAATGCTGCAAAGAAGTAGCTGAATCTAAATAATGAATGCAATTTATATAGTATTTAGTCCTACTTCTCATATATTTCTCCTGACTCAGAAGCAGAAAACAATGGCATATAGCCTGGTAACATTCTCACTACATCCAATACATATGCACGGTATCATTTGGGTAAGGGGAAAACAACATTTACATGCTGTCTGTCCTATGAAGGTGAAAAGCAGGCCTGCACTCTTCTCAATTACAGTGTGCAGCAGCGTGAGATGCTTTTGTTGCCCTGAAAGGGGAGTACAACAAAACATTTCATCCTTCCCACGCTGCTGTGAGCAGCCTGTGCTCATTCAGCAGCACATTCAATTTCTTCCTGAAGGGCAGAGGCTGGGTGAACTCGCGGGAGTAACTCAGATGGCATCACTGTTGTGTCTTCAGGGCTAGAATTAGACTTAGGAAAAAAAAAGCGGATGGTGGCTTGTGGGAAGAAGCCTTGTGGTCCTAGGGCCTGCATTAGTGAAAATTCCTCCCGAGTCCTCTGCCTTAGTCTGGTTTTGGTTACTCCCTGCTTTTGTGTTGGCTTTGGCAGCTGAGGCTGATGGATGGTCCATGAAGCTAAGGCTGGTGGCTGCTTACCTTCCTGCTCCAGGACTGGCTTAATGATTCACTGTAGCAGACGTGTGTGAGGAAGCACATGTACTCTGGCACACCTGAGTTAATTGGGTGAGAAGGTTTTCTTTATCAGTACTGGTAAGAAACGGAAAACAAAATTTAGGTTTGTGTAATGAATGCTACCACTGTTTTTGTTTAGTTCTGTCAATGTATGAGCCACGCAGCAGTACTGGTATTGGATGTGTCATGAGCCTGTGATAGCCCACTGAGTGTAACATTTTACATGGACTGTCATCATAAGGTAGAAGGCTGCCAAAATCTTGAAATAGAGCTCTTGTAATGACATGGCTTTTAACTAACCTGACCTCTTGAGAGGAGAGATCTGCCTTTAGAAGATAGAATTTTGTGGAAAAAACGTATTTATTTATATAAACTAGTATTTTTTTTCCTGCAATTTGTTCTATGAAAGAGGGTGTGAGAGGGGACAAAAGCTTTTTTGTATGCCCTTGCTATGGCCTATATTTCAAGCATGGCACTCAAACAACATTGTAGATAAGATCTTATTCTGGAGTGTATTACTTTTGCTTCAGGAAGTGGGGAAGAATATGGACTTTTTTTTGTTTAGTTCCAGAATAAAAGGCAGCTTTTTTCTTTTCTGGAACATCTGACAGAAATACTGGAACTCTGTATGAGGGGCCACCTCTGACTTGCAGAAACTTGAAATATGGTCTTTAAATCTTTCAGCTCTCTTTTCACTATCTATACTTCTGTATTTAGTGTGGATAACCTGTGACACAGCTAGGAAAGGGAGTCCCTTTCACTTTTGTTTTGGTAGATGTCACTCTGTGTTTCTCCTGCCTTGCTATGTTGCTTGGGTGCAGCTCAGCAGAAGAGAAGTGTTTGGAGGAACCTCACTCTGTAAGTTGCATCCAGGATTTTCCTGGCTGGGAAAGTCTGCTAGACATTGGAGAGGATGCTGGATCTGTGAGTGGTTGAGTGTCCTCATTGCTCTTTGGGATGAATGGTGCCAGCATGTGTCAAGTGAGCAACCGTTAGGCCCTGGCTCAGGGAGTGCTCTGTGCACGCTGGTAATTTCACCAATTATCACTATGCCACTGACCTTCCTATTTCGGAGGAGGTGACCAGAGGTTGTGGTGTGGCAGCTCCAACTTTATCTTGCATCCTCAGATTTCCTTGACCTCTCTGACCCATTTTAGAATCGGAAATGATACAAAGTCAGGGTGGAAATACATGAAGATTGGCTTACTTCCTTTTTTCATTTTTTTCCCTTAGTTTGTGTCTTTTTACTTTTTTTTTAAACACACTAGTTACATTTCATAGTTTCAAATTCCAGTAAGATGTAGTAAGAACAAAGATCTGCCTTTGCAGATGTAAAAGACAGCTGAGTGGATGCCCAGGGCAGTACCATGCAGCTGCTCTCAGCATCCCAGAGCTGCTTTAGGGACCATGCTGCCGGTGCTCAGCACTGTGCTGGTGCTGGAAAGTTGTGTTGTTGCTGTGGGAGGCAGCAGCAGGGCTGTCAGCACAGAGGTGAAACTGAGCTCTGCTGAGGTTCTCTGCCAGGCTGAAAACTTGGCTTTCTCCAGGGTTAGTGGCAAAACTCCCATTGCCTTCACAGAGTCTGGGTTTTTTTTGTTTTAGCTTTTATCAGCTGTGAGGAGGAAACTCTGTAGTTAATCCCTTCCAAAATCTTATGCTTTCATTCAGTGTTCCCAGGTGGCAGCTTTCAGGTCTGCCACCCACTTGTGTAGCCATGCAATGCCAAATTTTAATGGGCTTTTCATATAAGTTGAAGTTTATTTAGTGATGTTCTTTGCGTGTATTTTCTTGAAAAATATTTATTGTTTTTTTTCAGCCATTGGTTTGATTTCAGTTTAATTGACAGATGGAAGGATAAGCCTAATATAATAGCTTTTTGTAAGTCTCTGGAAAGTTGGTGGGTGTTAGATAGGAGGGGCCATGTAACCACCTTACTCAGATGATAGCTGCAGGTTGAAGTCCAGAGTTGAATGCTCATTAAGTGCTCCAAAACTGAGAAAAGCTTCAATGAGAGTTGCCACCTTTTTTTGATACCAAAATCAGTCCTGACAAGACAAGGAAGCTGAAGGAAGTCAGACATCATTAATATTGCTGTGTCTTTGTTTTTGACAAGGAGACAGAAATCTTTTGGTTAAAAGACCAGCTCTAAGCTATCATGTTGTTTGATGCTTGCATATGAGGAATGTGTGCCTTTTGCCATTTCTAGTGTAACTATGGCAGTTTATGTTACAAGGTAGTCTAATTTGCCCTGCTGCTTCTGTGGGTTTTGTAGGCTCTTTTGTAAGCTAAGTTTGCAGCTAGCTCAGGCGTGTCTACACAGTATTGCTGTCACTACTGTGATGCCCCATCAGTATTTACAGAGCAGTCTCAAGCATGTTTGCATTGAGTTATCTCTGAGTAGCGTTTAAAGCTCCTAAGTAGTAGATACTCTCACTCTCTTGGTAATGTTTTCTCATTTATAACATGTAACACCATTCGCATGCCTTCCAGTCTGCTGATGGGGATGTTGCAGAGTCTTGGTTTCACTCTGTAAAGCCTGTACCGGCCCAGACTCATCCCTTCCCTCTGTCCTGGGCCAGTGCCACACATCTGTAAAACGCCCAGAATAATTGTCCCTGATTTGAATGTGTGTGATAAAGAGGGAGGGTATTTTGGTTGCTTCCTTTCTCATTTGATATTGTCTGGGTGTGTTGCTATGCCTGATTTAACAAGATTTTCTTCATGGTATGCTCTAGTTTTCACTGTATGAGGCTGTTGATTGCTCAGTTGATGCCACGTTCTTTTTTGTTTTGCGAGATTTAAAATTGGTTAAGTGCCACATGTGCCTACAGGATACATTAAACAGAAGTTTCAGTGGAAACTAACTAACCAAATTGTTTTTGCTGACATTTTAAAATCATTAAAACATTTCTGTTCTTACTGGATAAATCAGGATCAAACTTCAGAGTCCTACTAATCAGCTCTTTGGTGTTTTAAGTGTATTTATCTGTGTTAACATTTGCAGTTTTCTTTTTCATCAGATTCTCTGGTTTTATATTAATGTACATTAATAATGTAGTCTTAGCTTCAGTATAGAATTTGAGTAGGGTTTATTTACATTAAGTTTATGATTTGCTTTTAGTAAATCAATACTCGAATTTCAATTTAAACTAACAATTACTTGATTCCTGTGTCATTTAGAAAGAAGATAATATCTTAAAAGTGAAAGCAAAATGTATGTGATTCTCATAAGAAATTTTTTTAAGGAAATTAGCACCAGGAACATACACAGAAAATCAGCTGAAGCACTGGAATTTCCTGATAAAAGCACCTGTGGCACCCCATAAATACAGGGTCTGACAACAGCTAAGACTGTTGTGGATATTTCTTTATCTCACTGGCAGTGCGTATTTGCTTCATTAACTTTTTTTGATACAGTGATGTATATGATTTCTTACTGCGTGATGGAGTATGAATTAAGACCGAATTATAAATGCTAGTTAAGAAGATGATTAAGAGAGTAAGGAATGCACTGTCATCCCTGATTTTGTTTCTCTGTAAGTGAATGTAAATTGTATCTCACAAAGATAAATCATTAGATCTTTTAGGGAATTTTTTTTCTAGGTCTAAGGAGAAGGTTGTCAGCCCTGTAGTTCTAGTGCTGGCTTCTCCTGGGACATGGAGTTTACTATAGAGTTAGAATTTACAAAATAACTACATGAAAAAGAGGACAGATTCATTGGTCTTCTAGATTGGATAATCCAAGATAAATAAATTGTATTTCCTTGTCTATCCTCTAGTGTGTCAGCAGATACGGACTTAAATGTATATGAAGCGACAGTGGGCTTTGGATGTGGAGACAACCGTTCCTTCCCTGCCCCAAGAAATTTGATGTAAGGTCAGACATGACCTTGCTTCTTCAAGGGCAAGTAGGCTTGAGAGGAAGCACAAAGGCCTTCCCCATTTTTTAGGAGAGCATGGTGCTGCTGGAAGATAAATGGCTTCAGTAGGCCTGCCTGCCATGCTGTGTGTCTGTTCTGCCTGGGACCTTCTGGCTTAAGAGACTAACTCTGGATTTCAGAAAAAGCACAGATACCTTCTGGCCGGCAGCCTGTAAAGACATAGAGTTAGTTACTATTGATTACTTTAATTGCTGCCTAGAAATATGTGTTTTTGTGAAGCCTTTTTGGATCTAAGGGATCCTCTGGAACTGAGCCAAGGTGCCTCTCTTCTCTGCTCCGCACCCTCTAACTTTTTGTCTCTGCCCTTTTCTTTGGTACATTGGGGTGTGTAGGTTTTCTGAAGTAACTGTGATCTTGCCACCATTGTAGACAGATGAATTCAAACCTTTGTCATGGAGGTAGTGCAGTAACATAAATTTAATTCTGCAAATTCTCCTTCAACTAGCATTACCTGCCTGTTTTTGTGGGATCTGTTTGTAGAAGGTTGAATGAGTGAAATGAACTTCAGTTGCATGTTCCTAGAGCATTCTCACTGAATGAGAAATGATGATCTGCCAGCTCACAGTTACATGTATTAATTTTTGCCATAGGTGTACTTATTTAAGCAGGTAATAATTCTAAACATAATTCTTCCCTATCTGCGCTTCAGATGGATGCTGTTTTAACACTTTTTCTAGTTGAGACAGGTATTGATAGGAATATTATTCTGTTGTAATGTCAGTGGTTTTCCACTGGCTTGTAAGATTATTATAAAACTAGGAATTAGCTAGCATAGTAAATCATACCAGAATTTCACTAGCTATATATGTTGGTTTTCTCTGATTCTTTCAAAACTATTCAATCTTTGGTGTCCCTTGTAAACAGGCAATAAAGAAAGCACTTTACTGCAGTAGGGCCCTAATATACAGAGTCTTCAAGCCCCTTGAGAGTGGTTTTCAGTAGGTGATAGTGAGGTTACAAAGTCTGTGGGCACAAAACCAGAGCACAGTCTGGGTTATGTTTGCTCAGTAATATAGTGCAAACGCACCTTGAAGTTGCATCTTAAATGAAAGTGCAAGTCACCACAGGAGAGTTTATAAATCGGTGTTACTAAGCAATAAACTTGTATATTTATTTATTTAAATACCCTTATTGAAAGTGATTGTTGATAAGAGATTAAGAAAGGACAACCACTGAAATCTGTACAGCACCTACAGGAGACTTACAATACAGTGTGAGTATTTCTGAGGTAGCCTCAGGCTTGCATAATCACATCTTTAGTCACTGACCCCTCTAGAAACAAATTACCTTCTCATTGCTTTCACTGGTTTGCAATTAATAAATATGATGAAGACTAATGTAATTATTCGATGTTAATAAAACCTGTTCTAACTAATAAGTTATCTTTCCAGACCTAAGAGAGTTACTGGAGAACTCAACATGGAGTTGTGTTACCTGGCACAGACCAGTGAGGTGAAGGCTGTGGCATCCTCACCATAAGCACAGCTGATGGACAGTACAGTGGGTGCATCTGAAGGATGTGTGTTTGCCTACAGTGTGCAGAGGATGCAATGCCAGCAGCAATTCCAGCCTGCTTGGAAATTCTCTGGGCTTTGTTTTCATGCCAGTGTTTTTCCACAGGTGAGCATGGTTAGTAAGAATCCAGTTAGCCAACATGAACCTGACTATAACTTCGTGAATAATGCTGGGAAATGTCACTAGCTGTCTCACCAGTTAATGGTATTTTAACCTTGTGGTTTTCACAGTTCAGCCACAGGATTTGCCATCTGCAGAGAACTCAGTGCACAGCGGCTGTCTTGCATGGTTGTAGCCTCTTGTCTGCTAAACTGAGAATCCTTGAAACAGCTCAGTGAAGATTTGAGAGCACTGAGAACAGAACAGAGTGCGCTGGCAGTAAAGCTCGGGCATTTTACAGTATAAGTTACAATGTTCTGGTGTCTCTCTAAGTATGTTTAAAATCTTAGTGTGGACACTTTTTTTCCATGGTTTTGGTTTTGTTTTGTTGGTTGTTTTTTTTTTTGCTAACCAGTGCCACAGTACTTAAGCTTCAGCAACACAAAAACAGCACCATTCTCTTTTCCTGTTTAAGCATACCATGCAATGTAGGCTGATTTAGTCACAGGTGAAGGAGCTGGATAGTATCTCAGACAAGCATGAGCAATGTGGTGTTCCCTTAGTGTTTTCCTTGTTGTTGTTGTTGTTGTTGTTATTTTTGTTTGGAATGGAATGGGACTAACAGCTCAGTGCTTGATAAGTGGCGAAAAAACTATGTGTGTATATAATGGAGGAAGAAGTCAAAATTACTGGTGGGAAGAAGATTAGATGGCTGGACACTGACTGTTTTGCACTGATGCATTGCTGGTTCTCCTGCAAGTGACTTCAAGAGCCATTGCTTGGTAATCTTTTGATTTTGGTCAGTGTGAAACTTGCAGGTAGTTTTAGCTCAGCCTGAATTTTTATCACGTTTATCCACATTTTGGTTCATCTAGGTTGTCTCCTCTGGAAGATGTGATGAAAAAAGCAAGGTTTCACCACCCTATCAATAGTGCTATTTTTCTACTTTTGCTTTTCTAGACCTTTTTTTTTTTTAAGGTGGGGCTTGTTATCCAACCTCCAGTACAATTTGATGGTGGCGTTTTGTTTTGATAACATCTCCCAAGCTAAAGAGTTAAAACTACTGGTGTATCTCTGACTCAGAGATGCAGTAGTATGACAGTTTAGATGTGACAGTTTAGGAATGTGGTGTTCCAAATTAGAGTAACACATCTATGCTTTCTTGCCTTTAGCTGCAAAAGACTTCTGTTATTCTTTAGCATGGGTTTCAGCAGATGAGACAAATAATAATGTAACATTACCTGCTCTCCCATTTCATTCCTCTTTACTGATGTGCAACCTGATGGAGTTGCACATGATGGCACCAGCTCCTAGTGTGGTCTTTGCTGCAAGCTGGATGTGTGGGCGGTATCTCAAAAGTCCTGTGATACAGCCTTTAGGCCAGACCTTGCAGTGCTTATTCAGGCAGTGTTTTCATTAACTGCAGCAAGCATCTACACAAATCCTGGGATTTGGCTGGTTTTTTTTAAGTATTTTCTCTAGGGCTTGTGTTTATTTTGTTTTGGGAACTGGTGCAGGTAGATCTGTTCAGTTCCCTACCGTGGCTGTGATTTATAGGTGGAAGAGCATTTGTAGGCTTCATCCCTGTTTCCACTCAAACTGAGGGCTCTCTAAAGTGGCAGCAGGGTGAACGGCATGGCCCGTGCCCTGCAGAAAGCCAGGTTAGTGTGCTCATGGCTTCTCCTGACCCTGAAAAATGACTGTACCATGAAGCTGATAGGCAAACTGCTTTCTGCTGGCTCCTGAGAGAACGCCTCAGTGACTGGAAGGAGGATTAGGCTTTTACTGGGCGATAACGGACTCCTAACCGAAAGTGTGGGTGATGCATAAAAAAGGGTATTTGAGGATACCAGCCGTAGGCTAAGAGATCATTTGTCGTTCAGCCAGCAGAGGAGCTCTCGATAGTGCAGCGCCGTAGTGTCAGTGCAGGAGCCTGAGTGCCGGCCAGATGGGAGCCGCTTCTCTGGTGTTTGGCAGCTGTGCAGCTCTTCACACACAGCAGAGCGACCAGGTCTCTGCCAGGTTTGGGGCACAGCTTAGCCTCGCATGAAATGGGTCACATCTGGGGAGGTGTCCCTGATAGCACGTTTTATAACAATGAGTTTATTCATTTGTACATTTGAGACCAGCGCAATGCTTTTTCATGATTGGTTGGTTGAGTTTGCGAAAGGTTTGAAATCAGAGATACAATGCTAGGAACTACTTCTTCCATTACACTGTATCATCTCACCTGGACTTTTGTTTATTTTTATTTAATTTCACCCTTGGGCAAGCTTGGTCATATACTTCCACCCCTGCTTCCTCTTCTACAACTACTCTCATTCAGTTTGCTTCTAGTGTTGTTTTCTTTTTTTTTTCCCTTCTGGCATTAAAACTTTACTTTTAAAATACGTAAAGCTGTAGGGTTTCTCATCAGTAGAATCAAATGGAAGATCAAAAATATAATTAAGTAACTTTCATTTCTTTGCCAAAAACAAATTGTTTTTCTTGTCTATTTTGGGTGACTTTATTACACCCGCAAGGGAATACTTTTCATCATGTCTGTCAGTGTGATCCTGCCTTAGAAATAGAGTACTCTTTTAAAAGTAATATAAAATTCAAAGAAATGCTTGAAAAGAGAAAGGCATAAAATAATTATATACCATAATAGTCAGGGAATTCAGAGTAAAGACTGTTAAAGAAAATGAAATAACTTTGTTTCAAAAAATAAAGTAACATAGAGAACCTTAATTGTTCACTGAGCCATCTCAACATGGGAGTGATCCAGTTCACTGGATCTTAGTATCTGCTGAAGATTTCAACTGTTTAGAAACTAATATTTTTTGTAATATTATAAAAGTTAATGAAATATTGTCAAATAATACCAAAACAAGTTATTATAAAAGTAATATGTTTTAGACCTGTAACTATGTACCAGACATTTAAAGGTGTAAGTTACCTATGTTGCACATACTTGTAATGAAGCAGTATATTTTGCCTGTGATAGACTAAATAAACTTGAGAATGTTCTTTGATTTTTTTTTTATTCCCTCACCTCCCCAAATAAAGAGCAAGCCAAAAACTCAGTGTAATTGTTCAATTTAAGTGTTATAGATGGCAAAGTGGAATTGAGCTCTAGTTTACGGTGTAGGGCTATCTGGATGAACTTCTGCCTCTTTAGTGGTCATGGACATGACAATGTTCTCCATCTCTGTGGGAACTGTTTAACTTTTGTTTTCCATTTTCCAGTTCTCAGGATGGCTTTATGTTGGCGCTAATCTGTTTGAATTTCCTTTACATTTGTGCTGCATTATAATTTTTCTGAGCTGCTCTATCTAGAAACTTGAAAGGATTTTAGTTACAAAGAGGGAGCTTGGCACACTGTTAATTCCAACACAGTGGGTGTCTTTTTCCCAGCCTGTGATCTGGGTTTTCTTTGCTTTGCCATGAGCAATGAAGAGTGAAAAAGAAATGTTCTCTGAAGGATTAGCTTATCAGGCTGGATCACTAGACAAGAACGTCTGCCATGCTGTTTCTTGATGGTTTGCAAGGTGTGCCTCAACTGCTGTGCAAGTTGCCAGGGAGAGTGTGTGAGTGGAGGTATTCATCGGCTTTTGGGGTTTTTCTTCCTCAAACGACAATGTGCATAGATTTCCTCTCAAAAGACTGTAGAAGTGTAGTCACCCAAAAGTCAAGAACATTTACTTCAGTGTTTCCTGTTTTCCACCCAAGGGACACTGTGCTTGGGTACTGTGCTCATTGCTGAGTGCTCTCATGTTGATTTATTCCTACTAGTTGTGAGATGGGGTGTGCACAAATGTCCTGGAGAAACCCTCTGCAACTGTTGCAGCCTTGTGCGTTGGCTTGGCTGGGTTGGTGGTCCTGCACTAGATGTTCACTGTATCAAAAATGAATGTTGCCCGTAATTCTGCTATGCTGAGGGTTGGTTGGGTTTTTGTTGTTACTGTTTCTGTTTGGTTGGGGGTTTTTTGTTTTTTTGGTTTTTGTTTTGTTTTGTTTTGTTTTAAATGAATGGTTAGAGAGAGAATTGGCATAGAAAGGACCAGAGTTCTACAAACTGGTGTACTATGGACCTCTTGCCAAAATCCTCCTGACATCCATGGGAGAAAGTCTACCCTGTACCTGTTAAGTTGCTTTTGCCTTGCAGGGCAGAGAGGGTTCCAGATTTTTTTGAGCATCATGGAAATGTGTAGGATTGGTTTAAACTTTATTTTATTTTATTTTATTTTTTTAATTTTTTTTGGTGTTAGGCCTTATTTGAGGAAGGACAGTCTTTGCATAGCATTGCCATAAGAGTGAAAGTCCCAGGACCACTTCTGTTTGAAAGTTTTTTCTGCATAGGATTGTAAAGTCCAGGTTGCATCCTATTCCTTGATAGTTATATATTAATAAAATGTAGGTCCAAAGGGCTTGTGTTACTGTGTCTTGAAGTTCTTAATCTGGTGAAACTCTTCTTCATTTCTGTTGCATTTCTTCTGTGTGCTGTACTACAGAAACACCAGTCTTGTTGGTCAGTTTGCTTGTTGTTTTTCCTTTTCCATTTTGAGAAGCCTGATGCTGTTACTGATAACAGTGCAGGTAGGTTATTTATGTATTTTGCCTAATTATTTCATGTCTATATGCATTTTTTCAGCTTACAGGAAGGTGAGATGAACTATTTCATCCCTTGGTAAAAGGCACTGTACGTTTCTGTCTTAGGATCAGCTGCTTGTTTTTATTCTGCCTCCTTATCAAGGGCTAGATTAAATCATAGGTTTAAAGTGTTCCTGCTCGTAGCTTCATGTGCAGACTGATAGTAGGTAGGGGGACTTAAGAAGTGTATCATTACTGAGCACAGTGAAAGATGTCTGTGGAGAAGAAGTTGCAACTGAAGAGTGGTATGCAGCTTTTTTACAGTGTGTTGTGTTTATAGGGTGGATAGTACCCATAGTTAGGACAGGCTTTTAAATCACACACTTTCTCTGTGCATTATTTTAGTGGGGGAACAAAAAGGCTTTTATTATGGAGTGTTTTTATGTTGTCCTTTATAACCATCGTCGCTCCGACAGCGAAACCTAAATTTTCATTAAATGGTATAGACAGACTTCTCAGCTGCAGTTGCTGGAGCCCACCAGAAAGCAGCTGCTCGTGCAGATCCAAGGTAGAGCTGGAGCTGTGGATTTCAGTCTGCAGCTCATGGAGCTGCTTTCTGCTACTGAGATGTTTCAGAAAGTTAGCTAGGAAATGCAGATCTGTGCCACGTATTGCTCTACAAATGTGAACTTTAATGGGATATGCTTCCACGGGAATAATTTGAGATCTGTCACTTGGAAAAGGTTGAAACCCAGACATTAAAGCAGTTGAGTGTTTCAACAGAAAGTGTAGTCGCTATTGTGGAACAGTGCATATGAGGTCACCTGAACTGTTTCTAGGCTAGAGAGACTGTAGTGGAAATGTTTTTCCTATTCCTTTCTCTGGTGTCTCTGAAGGAAACAGACCTCCACTGTCCTTTCCACACAAAAGGCGGATTGTAGTATCTCAAAGGCACTGACCGTGTAATGCCAAAAAGAAAACACATTGTTACGTATTTTATGGAGGTAAAGTGAACATCACTAGTCAGTGTATAACTGTTGCTTTTGATAGTGTGATGCCTGGTTTCCTGACACACACCCCTGCCCCAGCCCCAAGCAGTGTTGTACAAGGTGTGTAACTGCAGAATTGGCTTTAAAGAGTATTTCTTCCAAGCTCAGGAGACTTTCCTGCTTCCTTTCTTTTCACTCCCTTTGGTACTTTGTCAGGACCACTGTACTGGAATTGTCCCCCACATTATAGGACAAGCTTTAAAAATAGAACAGGAGAGCTTCTTATAAGAAGCAAGTTGACGTGAATCTCTGTAGCTACTTCTATTGATGTGATCGAAGTTATGGAGGTCAAGAATTACATCATTTGTAAATTGATCTGAAGTCCTTAAATGTTGCACTGCATGATCGTAAAGCTGCATTGGCATGATCTGGATTTATGTAAGACTCCTGTGTCTCTCACCACCTGCTTACAAATAGCAACTGTAGCCAAATGTAAAGGGATCTGAGCAGAAGATAAATCCCAATTTATTTCTTTTATTTTATAGACAAGTAAATAAATTAAGAGTTTGGTTCATGGACATATAGAAAGTCAAGGTACTTTGACAAACAATAAAGCCTTGAACTTTTTATCATTGTTTCCATGAGGAGGAGCATAAGAGCTGTGAGTTAGTGACTGATGACTGCATGACTCATTGGGTATACATAGGATAAAAAGAGAATGTTCAGGGAACAATTCCCATGGAAGAGAAATTGCTTTATGCTAGTAAATATGGCAGTAGCTCTCCCTGCATAATCGTAGAGAATGCTATTTGTTGTGCACACAGAAAATGAAAGGAGGTATCAGCGTCACTGCTCATTTCAGTGTCCCGCTGGGGTCTCATTGAAATGTGCATTTTCAGGGCAGCATAGTGATTTTTTGCAAGTTGATACATGTCATAGAAATTATTGATCAAATGCAAATACTGATTAAAAGATGCAGAGGATTTGGGTTGTTTCTGAACTTTTTGGTTTTTTTTATGATAAGATGTAGCTCTTACTATTTTCTCTGTCAGGATCTTACACTGGTAATCAAAACTGTATGTTTAGTCTTTTTAACTGTGAAAATACAGGTTGTCTTTAAGTAAAAAATAGTTTGGTTTGGTATTAATCCTGTTCAGTTTTAATTTAGTTGGTTTTTTTCCCCTGAACATAGTTTTGCCCTTGGCTCATTCAACCACTAAACTTTGCAGGTCAGAGTGTTTTTTCTGTGCTTTTCTCTGTTTATGTTGTTTACAGGGTGAAAATGATGTGCAGAATCATAATGTCTTCTCTTCCTGCACCCTAAAACCAAGCAGATTAAAAAATGCAGGCAGTAAGCCTGGGCAATAATTTCTCAGTAAATATTTTACTGTTTTTTTCCATCTGTTACACTAAAATCTGACTTAAACTAGGCATAAATCTAGTCAGAAGAGGTCACTGGGATATTAATCATCAGAATTAATCCTCTTAGACATGTGCTTGGTATGAGGCCAGCTATTCAGAAGTTTAACACCGCACATATGTTGCTTGTCTGTCTGGCAGCTTGCCAGCCGAGTGAACTTTGAGTTTGTGGTGGTTTCTGTATCTGCTGTCTCTGTAAAGTGCACTGCTTGTTTGGTGCGAGTTAGTGCAGCTTTTCTGTAGGTCACCTGTGGCACATAGCCTGCTACTGAAGAACGAAGTTCTCTTCAAAGTGCTTTGAAGGAGCTGTAGTCTCTTAGTGTTGCATGGTAAGAAGTGGTATCATTCATGGTTGACCTTTTCATGGTGCTTCCCAGTGAAGTACAACGAGCCAGATTTAATACTACTTACTCAGAGCAGAGAAGGAGACAATATTTCATGTAGAGTAACACTGTGGAACTCAAATATAACAGAATGAAACTTCACCCTGCGTCTGCGCCTGCTGTTCTGACTTGGAGAAAACATTCATTTACATATATACAACTCTTTCTTGAGTCAGGTCTGGGCTGGACCCAGTATTTCTGTTTCTCTCTTCATAGGAGCATGCTTCATATTTGACAGAAAAATGATTGTTTCATATCCTAATTATGGAACTGATTCATCCCCTAGGGTGTGGAAACCAAACAGTAGGAATGAGGGCATAATTTAAAAAATAGTGTATATTTAGGTAAGAGGTAAAATAAAATACAACTCCATTGAAAAGTTTCATGATAAAGAAAAATGGCTTGCATTAGAGGAACTTCCTAAAACAATCTGAGATGATGGCTTAAAGAACATATTTTCTTATTAATGTGTTGACCTTGCTTGAAAGAAATTAATTTTCTTCTTGCCTTTATTTCTCAAGGAGAAGAATGAAAGCTCGTGCTCCTCCTCCACCAAATCAACCCTTTGCAGCAAGTCGAATTCACAGTGAGCACAAGTCACCTGCAGAGACAGCTGTAATTTCTGAGCAGAGCCTTGTGAGCATGAAGGAGAACATGATAAACAGATCAGTGGACTTCACAGTCATTTTACCCAGCGGGGTGGAGCAGAAGAGCACAGTACAAGGAAGGTAAGGCTTTGATTAGCTCTCACTTTCTGGAGTCCTCTGTTCCCAGTGGGATATTTGCTGATATTAATACCTCTCTTTCTGGGTTGATGGGGTTTCTCTGTCATGCTTCTCTCTACCTTGTCGGCAGCTGTTGTACCAGACAGTCCTGAGAGCCATGTATAAAGGACTCTCTGCTAGGGCAGCAAGGATTTAGCAGCTATTGTGGCACTCTTTTCCCATGGATCACCCTTGACATGTGTATGGATCCGTCTCTTCCATGTAGTGCCACTGTGCTGGTCTTAGGTTGTATCACATCTCCTAACGCAGAAGAGCTTTGGTGCAGTGGAAGCGGGTGCTGCTGGCAAACGGCAATCCCAACAGTGTCTGGAGTCGTGCCCAGAAGCTAGCTCAGAAGAGGAATGATTCATCACATTCAGAGATCCTGCCTTCACAAATACATTGTGACTGTGTAGACAGAGAAGCATCGGCTGATATTTAGGAAGCCTTTTCTATATAAAAGTGTATTGCTTTTTTCCATGGGAAGAGAAAGAGGTTTTTCTTGTTGCTGGATACAATCAAGGGCAAATTGTATTGGAAAGGCAATTCTGAGATAATTTTCTTAACCATGGAAGCTCTTTCTTCTCCTTATCCTCTCTGTCTCATTGTTTTGCAAGAGAGTAACTTACTACTTTAAGAAAGAATTTGAAAGAGTTTTAAAAATATGCTCAATAATATGATGAAACTATAGCAAACAATGGTGTGGTCAATACTGGTCAAAAAACTGTAGAAAGTGATAGTACCAGGTTAGGAGGATATGTAGATGCCAGTTGATAAATCAAAGGCTGTGCTTATTTTATGTTTGGGGTTTGCAATAGTTAGTCTCCATTCCTGTAAAATTACTCTTCTTGGTCTGCTATATTAGTCTGTTTTGACCATTTGTCTATTAGTGTATTTTGATGGCTGAGGAGGATGTGTACAGCAGCCCATAGTGTTTGGTACTTCGTTCTTTCCCCTACTTTTCTTGTAGAAATTAGTGTTTGCTTAGCCACTCTCAGATCAGTGCAACTTTTGTGGGTTAGCCCCAAAGACAGTTTGATGTTAAAGGTTTTAAAGGAAAGCAGTGCTTGTCAGAGCTCTCAAATTATACATGCAGTGATCAAGTTATTATGGGGAGATTTGGACTTAATGAGACAAAGAAGAGACCTGTAAAGTAGAAAAAGATATGAAGCTCACTGTCCATTAGATCCTAAAGAAAGCTCTTATTGCATTGGCAAATGCAAGCCACCTGGGAGCTAATAACAGGCTAAGCTTCGTGTAGCATTTTGTATAGAGTGATACGTAATTGCCATATGTTTAGAAAAAAAAATTATTTTCCCTCAAAAAAACCCCAGACACTCCAAGAGCCCTGCAAGAGTCGTATTTTAATGTGACCTTCTGAAGAAAGCTGACATAAAAGCTACAGGAGCAGGGAGCAAATGGAAAATCCCTGTACAATAAGCATTCTGTCTCTCACACAGGTGTTTATTATCACTACCATTGCTATCACATAGAATCACAGAATGGTTTGGGTTGGAAGGGACCTTTAACAATCATTCAGTCCAACCCCTATGCCATGGGAAGGGACACCTCCCACCAGACCAGGTTGCTTAAAGCCCTGTCCAACCTGGCCTTGAACACCTCCAGGGAGGAGAAATCCACAACCTCCTGAGGCAACCTGTGCCAGTGTCTCACCACACTCACAGTAAATAATTTCTTCCTAATATCCAGTCTAAAGCTACCCTCTTCCAGTTTAAACCATTACCCCTCGTTCTGTTGCTACACTGACGCTGAGTATTTTGATTAGTAGAGTCTTTAGTTTGTGGACTAAAACCTGAAGGAAATGTCAAAAACTAAACTTTAGATGTTTCTGTGGAGTTACATATATCGTCTATGTTAAGCAACACAAATGTTCTCTGTGTTGTTCTGTGAAGGTGGTGACTTCTTTCCATTGGCTGCACAACGGAACTAGGCAGCAATTAAATTCCTGCTTGTGCTAATCTGAGTACGCCAGTGCATAAGTAGTAGGTGCCCTTCCTCAGCGCTGTCTTGAGCACTTGGGGTGAAGACTTAATGACAAATGTCAGGCACTGATAGCCAGCTGTGGGAAGATTACAGAAAATGAGGAGGGGAGAAAATCATCCCAACAAGTTATGAAATAAGAAAAGGGTGCCCTATAATGAACCCTGTATTATAGCGGCATCAGTCTGTGAGCAAACCTTGTGTGTGCTGCTGTTCTTTCTAACCACTGGAAGATGAAACTTTCTGCCCATTAACACTGGTTACATTTTTAGGGATGTGGAATAAAAAGGAAAAAAAAGTCAAGAGCATCTGAAACTTAGGGCATGAACTGTCTTAAGTCTCCAGGTTTGGGTGAAAGCTCAGGCTTTTTCATCTTTTTGCATTGTTTTGACATTGAGAACTGGACAGCTACAAAGTACAGTTATACTCAAAGCTAAACATTTAGTGATGAAGATGTTGGTTTAAAAACAAAATGTTTCATTTAGTTTTAAGCAAGTATGGGAGGCAGTGCAGGTAGTAAATTCTTTTCTCTGTTCACTCTTTTTATCTATGATGATATCATGGAAGGACATTTCAGACAAATTCTGTTGTTGTTTATACTGCTATAAATCTTCAGTATTTTCACTGCCATCATTAGAATTGCATTCTGTAAAATCTGCTTTTGGGTACCCTGTGGAAATAGCTTTTCTGTTGCAGAAAAATTTGCAAAACCTTGCCCTGGGCATCATCATAACGAAAAACAATTCTGTAATTTCAGGAAAACAGTTCACAGAACAGTGAAGTACACTAGAGGATGTTTGAGAATATAACTACTGTAGTTAGTTAGCATCACTTAAGGTTATTATAAATGAACAAAGTTAAAAGTCAAAATTATCTCTACATTTGTTCATTGTATGCAAGCATGTTGTTAGTTTTACTGTGTTGTCAATATAGAAAGTTCTGTAAATACCAACAGGAGGGCATAAAATTCTCATTAAATTTTCTTGCAAGACAGTTCAATAAAAAAAGGAAGTCCATCTTGTAGCACACAATTTATTACAAATTTTGGAAATATGTAGCGCAGATTTTAGGACAAAGTTGAGTCCTTAAGGAGTGTGTGAAGCAACAGAGTAGTATTAAAAAATGGTTTTCTTTTTTTAAGTAATTGCTCCCTGTGATGAACTCTGCTGTAAAACATGTGGAAGTATTCATGAAAAACTGTTGGCCTTCTCCCCCCGAAAAGGATTATAAAATACCCCCACAACTGATCTGTGTTTGTACTGTTGTATGAGCACTAACTGATGTGCAGCAAGGATAGGCATAGTGTTGGCCATTTACACATTTTGTGCATACAGATCTGTAGCAGATCCACACAAACTGTTAGCATGTCTGGCAGAGGCGATGGATAGACATTTAGAAAGAAAATCAGTGAAAAAGGTCACAAGGGTTACCAGAAACGTTTTCTGTTTGAGATACTCACAGGTAATACTTACAATGAATATCCTACAAATAAAGGTATCATGTGACTGTCTCCATTCGCACTGACATTGAGGAGGGCTTCCTGATTAACACAGATACACACATTTAGTGTCAGCAGCTTGGGGAGTCAGTAGTATTTGAAATACATTGCAGAAAAATGAGGATTTTTGAAGCTAAATGATGTTTGGTTTGGAGTTGTCAGCACATGGATGACCCCTATGCAGAAGAGAAGACTGGACAGTAGTTGCTCCTGCTGTTGCCTTACATGTTACACAAATTGTCTCATACATGTGATGTGCAGCGAGCAGGATACTAGAACAAATAATAAATGAGCTGAAGCTGTAGGCACATTCTGCAAATACTGGAGGATGGAGCTCAGCACAGAGTATGCATTATATGGAGCATAAAGCAAAAATCACAGAAATAATATTCTTACATAATTCTCAGTGGAATAAGTGATGCCAATTGTGGCCTTATAGCTCAACATACAGAACGATGTCACAAGATGCTGACTGTGTGAAATCAGCCCACGTTGGTAAAACATGAAAGAGGTTTTGTTAGAAGATGATAAACAGGGCATATACAGCAAAAGGGTTAAAATTAGCTTAACTAAATACTAAATAGGGGTCACGTCAAAACTACAGTAGTTCAGTATAGCAAGATTATTTTTCTAAAGCCTAGAACAATTTACAGAATGATTTATGTTGGACAGGGCCCCTGGAACTCACCTGCTCTAACTCCCTGCTCAGTGCAGGTCTC
>NW_010172365.1:47548-64061 GCF_000695765.1 Mesitornis unicolor
CGGTTTGCTCAGGGCTGTCTCCTGGCAAGTTTGGATACCTCCAGGAAGGAGGTTTCTAAACCTCTCTGTACTCCTGTCCTGGGGCTTGACCATCCTTATGGTGAAAAAAAAAATGTTTCCTTGTACCTAAGTGGTGTTTCCTATGTTAGTACTTGTGTCTTGCCTCTTGTCCTCTTGCTGTTCACCACCCAGAGGAGTCTGGCTCTGTAATCCTACTAGTTGGTACTTACAGACAGCAACAAGGTTTTCCTTCACCCTGCTCATCTTGAGGCTTCACAACTCCAGTCCTCTGCCTCTTCTTGTGTGTCATCTTGATGTTCTTTCTATGGAGTTGCTCTATTTTGGAGAATAAGAGCCAAATATACATGAGCAAAATAAGAAAATAGAAAGTATTTATGAATATCTGTTTATCATGCTTCCCATACTACTTTTTATGAAGTTTGCCATTTTGTGCATACATTTCTGGTTGTGTAGGAAAACCTAATCTTTTCATGAAATGCCTTGCTGTGTTTTGGAACATAAGAAAATTATAATGAATGATAAATCTGGTTTTAAATGCAGATAGTGCATCAGAGACTGCATCAGAGACTTCAGGTCATCCCCTCTACACTACTGCTTTTCTTTTCCAATCGTCCCTTTGGATTCCTAATGTGTTTGCCTTTGACCTAAATAAAGAGTCTTTCCTCCAGTTTGAGATTTTTTTTTTTTAATAGGCATTTGTACCATGAAAGTAGAATGGAATAAGAAAGTCAGTGTAATTTGATAGAGTACAATTTTATCCTACACCTTTATTTCCTAGATGTACAAGGCTGTGTGTTATGACGGATTACTCTGTGCTCCCAAGGAGATTAAGCCAAGCCGCACCCAAAACAATTCAGTTTTTTTCTGCCTCTTAGACTGTAGACGTTTTTGCAGCGTTTTACTGGTGAACAACAGGGCGCAGGTCGTCCAACACGCTCAAACTTGATCAGGACTTCACCTGATAAGTATTGCTGACAGAATAGTTATTTTTTACTGTTAAGAATTGGTGTTAAATGTCAAACAGCTTAGTAATAAAATATCAGAACAGAGCTGAAGTATTTTCCTTTGCTAAGAATAGTTGTCTGGACTATCTTGTCTGAATCTTTAAGTTCATCCTCCAGATTTATTTCTGTGCTCTAGCATTTGCAGATCAGTCATCAGGGTTTGGTCTGTCACAGTGTATTCACTCTCCATACAAACTTCAGCAACATCTTATTGAAATAGGAAAACAATATGTTTCTTAGCTGAGTAGTTGGAAAGGTGTGAGACGTTCAACTTGTTCATTTCAGCTTCAGATTTAGTCCTTTATGATCAGACCTCCCTGAATTTCAGAACAGAATATGCTACCAGGTCTCAAAAGCAGGTTAAAATAGAGTGCAGTGTCTGGAGCAAAATGAAAGCAGAGGAAGGATTGACTCTTGCATCTTCCAAGAGCCATATTCAGCCCAAGGTTTGAAAGAAAAATTGGTCTAGATTAGTAGATGGCACAGTACTGTTCTCTTGCTGTATTTAGTGGCTCTCTTCTGTGTGTAGCACATACATGGAGTTACTTGAAATAAAACTCTAATTTAAAATCAAGCTGAACTGTTGGTTTGTTGGTTGGTTTTTTTTACCTTATCTTTTTGAAGTTTTGTGGAAATTATTGTCCCAAGTTTACATTTTGGGGAAAGCACACTATTCACTTAGAAGCTGTTTCAAAAGTTTCAGAGATATTGCTGAATTTGTACTCCTAGGTGGTACAGATGAAGCCTGGGGATGCTTTTCATGGAATAGTTGTGTATTCTGAGCAGCATAGCTCAGGATGGGATGTTGCAGACTTCCTTAAACATTACATTTGGTGCTCACCTGCCCTGTAATCCACAGTAAGATGAAACCTCAAATGGCTTGATTTTTAAATTGTTTGTACAAATTGGTTCAACTTGCATGATTGTCTCCAGCCTATTTCCTCAGATGGCTGGCATGGATTGTAATCTTGTTTCAATTGTGATACTGTTGTGACTGAACATATTTCATAATTTCAGTGCAAGGTACATGGAATCATAAACTGTTGTTTTGATGAACTGTATTTAAAAAAGAAAAACAACTTTTTGAAGTGTTGTTTTTTTAACAAGTTTTTTCATTGAAATAGTTTACATGAGGTAAGAAAACTCCAAATTTGAATGAGTTATCACAATATTATGCACTACAGAAATGTACTAGTGTTACGCTTAAAATAGAAATGTCTTGCAAGTAGAACACCATGTGTTGCAGTTCTGCCAGGTTATTTGCTTTTCTCTGAAACAATAGTAATAAGACTAAGGGGAAAAAGCACATGCAAATTTAACTTTAAAAGAGGTATATCTGTAAACACAAGCTGAGATCTATATCAGGTGGACTGATGCTTTTTTAAATGCTCACTGCTGTGCAGCACAATGAATATTCATATAAATATTGGTGTAGGTGGGGTTCTTGTATAATTTGGACTCAGTAGGTGTAGGTGTTTCTGTTAGCTTGTGGCATGTTACATATGAATTAAATGTGGTTGTGAAATACAGACATTTGCAACGTGGAGACAGTGTCAGAACAAGTCATCGTGAAATGACCTGATATGATTTTGGTTTAGATACGACACATTTCTCTTCATATGTTCCCTATGTTAGCAGTTTCCACAGTGCTCTGTTTTTCCAGAAGCCTCCTATACATATTAATGACGTCTGTTTTCCTTGTTTGATCTTCAGTCATCGTCTTCTCACTGTGTTCTTCTCTTTTCAATGCCATCATGTGTTTCAGAAGTTCCACGCTTGCCACTTTTTCAGCTCACACTGCATAACTCAGTCAGACTTGAAACAGGTTATTGTAAAGAAGGTCCTTTCTCATCTCTTGTGTGGGAAGAGCTGTCACCTACATATGTTTTAGTCTTTCACCTGTTAATAAGGGATCATTCTCATTTCCATTCTTGTCATATTTCTCTGCCATTAGCTCTCCAGGGTTTTTCACCAACTTCTTCAGCAGTTTTTGGCCAAGAACATACATATAGAAGGAAGATGGACAGCCCTCCACAGATGCTGACAGCTTGCAATTGAAGGGCAGTTTGAGCTACAGATTTAATAGTGGTGGCTAATAACCTGTGAAGGATTTTATTTTCTTTGAATTTGGTTACATTTTCAATCTGTATACAGTTTTTCCAGTTTTTACAATAGAAGAGATGCCAGTTCCTTTGGCAGATACGTTGTCTATGCACTATTTTCACTTCCTCTAGAAGAAAGATATCTCATGTATATGATGGGCTTCAGGTATGGCTGGTAATTCTTTTCAACTTCTCTTGTTTTTTCAACTTCTGTTGTTTTGTTGATGACAGATACTGGTTAATGAAACCAAAACTTTTCAGGAACATAATCAGTTTTAATAAACCTGTTTTTTCTGATCTTAGATGGAATTTTAGGGAGGAAGGTTGAAAAAAAAGCCAACCAACCAAACCTTCAGTATCTTGGTAGAGGAGAATTTCTGGAGTGTGGAGGTTCATAGTTCATATCTGCTGTGTCAGACAGTATCAAGCTCCAGTGGATGTTGAGTTACTGACACAAAACAGGTCACCTGTGTGCAGAGGCATGGTGAAAGAGAGGGATAGCGACTGACTCTTTTAACCTTGTGGTTTAAGAATCACATCCGCAATGAAAGTTCTTGATAATGCAAATGCTTAAAACCAGATGTTTTTATACTGGGTTAATATCCTCACCAAAATAAACATGGAAGGGATCTCTTGTACTTGGAAATCATTCTGGTGCCAAAAGGATTGGGAGGAAGGGGAGAAAACCTCAAACTTGTAAGCTGGAAAAAAAAAATCCTGTCTACCTTTTGTTCCAGATTTAAATGCTCCATTTTGTGTTATGTTATGTGATGCGTCAACTCTAGGTAGAGTTTACTGTACCATGAGTGCATAATTTATTTATATCTTGTCTTCATGTTAAAGAACAGAGTTTGAATTGGAGAATTTAGTGAATGGATTTAGCAGATAAGATGCACTTTGACTGTTCTTGGCTTGTGTTTGGTAATGCTGTTATTGGCGCTGTTGTCTGCCTCATAATGAATAGTTAATTGCCAGCTCATAAACAGAAACTGAAGTGTGAATATATTTAAATCCTAGCATTTTTTTCTTATCTGTTTACCATTTCAAAGCATTAGTGCAGTTCCCTCCCAAAAATGGTTAGCTAGTGACACATCCACAGCTTGTATTGTCTTTTTTCCCTCCCATATTAAAACTGAGGTAAATTTTTTAGCAACTGGGGTTTTTTTTCATGCTAACAGTGAATGTCTTCTTCCCTGCAGTAAAGCTGTGATGGACCTATTGGTTGATTTGTGCAGCCAGTATCGCTTAAATCCATCCCAACATAGTCTTGAACTGCAGTCTTCGGGAGCTCAACAGCCTCTGAGTTACAAGCCAAACACTTTGATAGGAGCACTGGATGTAGAGACAGTACTTCTGAAAGAGAAGGTTCCCGAAGAGAAGACGAAGCGACCTCTGCCAAGAGTCCCCGAGGTTGGTACTTTGTAGGGCTAAAATGGGGCCATGAAAGGTCATTCCAGTCCTATGACTTCAAGCGGTTCTTTCAATCTTTGCTTCCTCAAACCAGATGGGAGAGGCTTGAGATTGACTGTAACCTGCTTTACTGCCTTAACTGATTTGCACGCAGACTGGCAGGGGCCCGTCCCGACTCCAGCATTTAGACAAAATCTTATGTTGCCTGTGGTTGGACAGATGGAAATCTGTTCTTATAAAGACCTTTGATTAAAGACCGGAGTGACTGAAATTTGCAGTAGTGGCTGAAATGAGGGTTGTGGGATTGTGTGGAGGTAGGTTTTAGATGGTATTTTGTTTGCCATCTTAGTTGAAGATATGGAAGAAGGCTGATGGTTAATAAATGTATTTCACAGTACTGTGAAGATTCAGAAGTAGCTATTTTCCAAACAAACATTCTATTTTTGCTGAAATTTTTGTTATCCTGAATCAGTATAGCTAATTACCCTCTCACATCTTTCAAAGTGATACTTGTAAAGGTTCAAAGATTATGACTGCCTCTGATTAATTTTCCTGACTTGCCTCTTCTTGTGAATGTCTCTTTAGTGACAGGAGAGTTCTGAGATTATTTTGTATTAATTTATTTTTTTAAATAATATTTTTGCAGTGGTATACATGTGTGAGATAAGACAACATGGAAGTCCCCAATGCCTTTCTAAGAGAGCTTAACCATCATGGAGGGAGGGCTAAGAGTTCGTGTTTGTTTTGCAGAAATCTGTCAGGCTGGTAGTGAACTACCTGAAGACGCAGAAGGCTGTGGTTCGAGTTAGTCCAGAGGTGCCTCTCCACAGCATCATCCCAGCTATTTGTGAGAAGTGTGAAGTCAGTCAGGAGCACGTTGTTCTTCTGCGAGATGGCATCACTGGGGAGGAGCTGGAGCTTACCAAGTCCTTGGAGGAGCTGGGGATAAAGGAGCTGTA
Source organism: Mesitornis unicolor (assembly GCF_000695765.1). Taxonomy (NCBI): domain Eukaryota; kingdom Metazoa; phylum Chordata; class Aves; order Mesitornithiformes; family Mesitornithidae; genus Mesitornis; species Mesitornis unicolor. Next base: position 53,045 of record NW_010172365.1, read on the forward strand.
CGCCTGGGACAGAAAAAGAGGTAAACGGAGACTGAAAGCAGTCACTGCAGGGTTAGATGATGTGCCAACAATATTACAGGCAACTTAAAAGCATTTCTGTTCCTTTGGGCCCAGCTGAAACAACAGAGTGACATCTTATTCCTGAGAGCAGCACGTGTGTGTTCAGTGAGCTGTGCCCAGGCAGGACAGCAATGTGCCCAGCTGTCCCTGGCTGCTCTCAGGCCCTGTGCCAGGCTGGGCTGGCCCCTGGCAGGGCACAGGTTGGCCTGGGGCAGGGCAAAAGGAGGAGCTTTGCTACCTCCTGGAGCTGCTGTTGGTACAGGTGTGTGTAACACAAGGGCCTCGTCCAGGCAGAGCCTGTCACCTACCTGCATTGTGGGCTGGAGATTCGAAAGAAAGAGGAGACATGCCATAGTCATGGCAGCGGCGAAAGCTGAGCGGCAGAGGCAACAGACCAGGGCTTACGAGAAGCAGACAGTGGATAGGTTCAGAGATGGTTCCTCTGAAGAGCAAAGTTATTGATGGTTTAGTGAAGAGGAGCTAAGAGGTATTTGTGTTTAAAATTTCGTTCTCTTGTCTATCCATCCTCACTTTCCGTTCTTATAGATTATACTGTAGCGGCAGCTTCTTGAGGTTTAGTTCTATCAGCCTGATTGTGTGTTCAAATAGCAGAATTATGCAATGTGCTTTAAAATATTCTTGCTTTAAAAATACACATTGACAAGCGCTACTTCCTTTGAGGTCAGAAAGTGATATTCATTAAAATTGTCTCCAGCAGTTTGTCACAATTGGTATTACTTCCAGCATAGTAAATGTCCTTATTTATTTAGATAACGTCAGTCTTGTAGGTGCTAAGCAGCAGGCTTATTTTTTATTTATACAGTTATTTATTTATGTTGACATTCTGTCTCTTCTTTCAAACTCCTTTGGTAAGTGACAGTTCTACCTCTGTGTGAGTCAAATTTCAGTGAGTTTAGACTTTTAAGTAAACTAAATATCTCCTTTTCCTTTGAATTGTTAGGATGCTCAAAAAGTGGTTGACAACATGTCATAACTCAATTGCATTTGTTTGGGTTTTTAAGGTATGTTTACTGTAATTAAGGTAAACATTTTAAAGTAACATATTGAACATGCTGACTGTTCAACAGAATTCATTCAGCATACTTCAGAGATAACTTATAAACTAATTAGCCTAAGCCTTCCTTAAACTCTTTTCCCTTAAAATGAAAGTGATGGTGTATATATATTGGTGCAGTATAGGTCCTCAAATCCAATTCTAGCCTGTACAGTCAAAACCAAGACTTTATTTCAGGGCTGGTATTACAGCAGCAAATGTTGTAACACTTAATAGTGTGCTGCTCTCTGCATTAGAATTTTTTTCTATTTTACTCTTTTTTAACCTTTCAGTAAACCTTTCATTATGAAAAAATCCCCCTGATCCTGAGTGTATTTCAGCCTTTACCGTCTCCCTCTTACTCTGCACCATGGTGTCTGATGAGAAAACCAGTAAATACACATAGAGTTTACAAAAAGTTTCCTTTCTTTCAGCAAATTCCTTTCTCCCTTGCTCTCATCTGTAATCTCCAAGAGGAATAACCCTATAGGTTTCAGTAGCAGTTGGTCTATGAATTGTGCATTGAGTAGACATCCAGTCTGTTTAGTTATTAGAACAGACAGATTTTCAAAACACATTCCCACTAACAAGTAAGGCATCAGAGGTGTCGAAAGCATAGGCTGTGCTGGTAAGAGCAGATTCTAGAAAAAACTTCCTCCTTATCCTTCTTTCCCTCCCTGAAACAGAATTACCAAATGCTGAAGGATGATGAAAAGACAAGCTCTGCTGCCACCTGCTTACCTAATTTGAGTTAGCAGTTAGACCAGCTTCATGACTGAACTTGGAATGAATATAAATGCAGCTGGGCTGCCTCTGTTAGCAACTCTGCATGTCTGTTGTTGGTCAACTTTTTTCCTGTAATGCCTAGGAAAAGAAATACTAGGAGTAATTAATGAATATTGTGGCTTATGGGGCAATATTAGAACTTTAATATGTCTTCTCTTGTCCTTTCATTGCCTGCCTTTTCCAGTTCCTCCGTCAAAAACTCAGTCTGAACCATCTCTGAACTACAGAGGTACTGTACAGTGCTGCTAAGGGAAAACCAACTTTCCCTTCACTCTTATGTTTAATGTGGGTTTAGCAAATGTTGCGTAAAAAACATTGTAGAGAAACTAGCTGTTTTCGATCTGTGTTGTCTTTTGCAAAATGTTGTTTATGTGTCTGTGCTTCTGGTCGGAACAAACACACTTCTGTGCATCCTGCTTCTTCAGTAGTTGACATTAAAATGCCAGCAATTAACAAATCCTGTCATTTAACTGTTGTGTGGTGTGGTATGCTTCTGTACAGATTCCAAGCTTTTTCAGGTTACTTGAAGCATGATTAGTTGAAATTCAGGAATACTAACGTTTCAGAGGTTTCTTGGGTTCAAAATTTATTTAGTAACAAAGACAGAATATTTTGAGACCTGTGAGATCTTCCACTACTTTCAGTTTACATGTAACAAAGCATTTTAATATCAAAACTATGTATACACGTTGGATAACTGAATAGATGCTGACTTCTAATTGCTAGAGTAGGTGGAGTTTGATGAGATTACATGGGTGCTTCTGTTCTAGTAAAGCAGAAAATGTGTATACTTACTATATCCTTTTCCGCGACTGAGTCTGTTGTAATACATTGCTTAAATTATTTATCCTCCAGAAACATACGGTTGATTTATAACTCGCTTTACTTTTCACTAGTAAACACAACATAACCAACATAAAACTGTAGGTAACATCATTAAATTTTCAGGAAGGAAGGAAGGATGTCTACCTCCAGTAGGTGACAACCATTGAGCTAAACATAGTTTGTGGCCTATTGCCTCTTGGCTTCACTAATGCCAGTACTTCTCCCCCTAATCCTCTGTCATTATTTGCTGTGACATGCCCTCATACGGAGCATAATACTAGAGAGAATGTCTGCTGTATTTATTTAAGAAAAATTGATACAGATTTATAAAGATTCTTTGTTGTTTTGAGATGACATGCTGTGTTTAAAATCCCAATTTTTTGGGATTATACAACGCTTAATGTTGGTGTTCAGCAGTTACTGACATAGCTCATAGTTGAAGACTGTGTGAGTAAGGGATTCGTAACCCACACCAGCCATGAGCAGAAAAACAGCGGTTTCTGGTCAATGAGCATAGGCAGTACTTAGTATTTGAGAAGGGTATTAATTTATTACTGTTTTTTTTTTTTTGTAGTGAAGTTGCAAGATTTCTTAAGGATAGTTTCTCCCTGTTTTCCTCTGGCTTCATCATCTTTACTCTTCTACTGTTCTTAGAACTACTATATGTATTTAACACCTTCTAACACCTGACATTGTTGATAAGCAAAGTGACCTGTGTGAAAATCATGTGCTTTGTGTGAAATACAAATCAGTTTACAGTTGGTCTGGGATGATGGGTTTTTTGTCAAGTAAACCTTTTTGTGCCAACAAACCAGTCATTTTTCATTCGTTTCTTAATTGTTATTAAACAAAGCAAATGTGTACAAGAGAAAGCTGTTTGTAAAGCAGTAATGCATGACCTTATCATGTTGCTCATCCAGCTTGGCTGGTGTGGGGGAAATTGAAGGAAGACGAAACTGTCTGAGGATCCATACATTTCCTGAGGTGGTTCAAGGTGGACGTGCATGTTTGAGCTCTTCCAGCCTGAAATGCATACAACCTTGCCTCTCTTCCCACCTGAAGTAAAAGCACGGAGATGAGAAAAGATGACCACGTCCAGCTGGTTTAAATTCTGTGGAGAGCCCTTTTTCCAGGGGAAAGGTTTCTTTCCTCTTCATAGAGCTTTATCTGAGTCCTCATTGAGAGTTTTTCGATTAACTTCACTGTGTTAAGTTAGGCCTGTGGATTGTTAAAGATATTCACCATCATCTTTCTGAAAAGTCTTTTTTTTATAGGTATTAGAGTACTCCACAAGTACTCTAGCTAATAAGCATTTCTAAGCAACTTGCTCATGTTTTGCCTTTTTAAAGGATTATTATATTGTGATTGAAAACTTAATGAAGTTTATTAAATTATTAAATTACTCTATTTGTCTCCATTAGATTTTGGAACAAACTCAGAACAAGTAACAGTCTGATGAAAAAGAAATTGTGGGATCTGGCACTTACTTAGATCATTCAGTTTATAACACCTCTAGCTCAAAAAAATACAGCATTAATCCAGGATGTTTTAAAATACTGATCTTCTAAATCTTCATTTCAGAAGTGTAAAAAATATCTCATTATAATTGTTTCAGAACCAAGTCGAAAGGCTTCAGTGAGCAATGATGCAATAGAAAAAGAAAAGACAAGACTTCTGGGATTGTTTAAAGCTGATAGAAGAAGCAGCAAGGTAAGTGTTCAGCAGTGTACTACCTCACTAAAGAGATGTATTTTCTTTCCAGCTGTATTTTTTCTGCAGGTGGTGGTGTTCATTTAGGGTTTTTTGATTTTTTTTTTCTTCCTTTTTAATTTTTTTTTTAAATTATTATTCCAAGGAGTAATCTGTAAGCAGATGTATAAACTATGTGTAATCAGTGAAGCCTTATGGAGATACTGGCTGTTTGTTGAGAGAGTCAGACACCTTGACAATTTAATTTTAATTTTTTTTAAATGCTGTGGGTTCAGTAGGTTAACAAAGGGCAGTAGCTTCATGCAACTTATGTCCACTTATTAGTAGTGCTCAGATTACAAAATGCATTTATGAAAACTGATGCAACATAGAATACATTAAGATATCAAGTAGAAGTGGCTTATTAACTCTTCTGTAAAACCAGTGAATTATGTGTAGAAGAAACAACTTGCAGTACTGAAAAGAGTAATTGAAGGATCAGTATCTGCTGTGGTGCATGTTAGGCATTTTAAACTTGGTTTTTAATCTTGAGCTGGAAAAATTAAAAAAGAAATTTTGTATAAAGTAATTTTCTTTGGTTGAAATACCTTTGCGAAAAACTTCCCATTCGTCAGAAAAAGAAATTTCAGAAAAACTTTATAACTTAAGAACATATATAATTACTGGGCTTTTAACTTCATATTTTTTTAACTTCATACATCTTGCATCCTTCACCACAAATACCAGTGTCAACTGATTTTGATTATAGAGTATTTAATACTCTGGGGTGTTAGAATAAAAACAGAAGTTTCTTTTGTGTGGTTTAAAAAGCCCTCCGAGGCTATTGCAGTGAAATCGTAAAATGTGTGTCTGATTAACAGGTACTACGAAACATATGCTTGTTAATGGACTGGTTTTTCACTTACCCTTCCAGTTTTCTCAGTCTTGTCTTTAAAACTGTAAAAGCTTTCAAAAATATTCATTAGTTCTCTGCCCTTTTGATTATGATCAAATTTGGAGTGCTTTTGCTGGACAATAGCTTCCTTTATGGACACTGGGAATTACTGTGTTGAAAAACCTCATCTGTCATGGATGCTGAACTATTCTTAACATCCTATAAAGGACACACGGAAACTGTATTTTATGAGATAGGAAGTCAGTCACTTTCAGAATGTTTATCATCTGTAAGAAAATATTTCCCATTTAGAAGGGAACGAAAGCATAACTGGAGCAATGATGCTGTCTCTGCCTGGAGTAAACAAGGGAGCTCAACTTGAGCCTCTATAGAGCACACTGTGGGGCAGTAGTTCCTCTGGAAGAATCAAATATATTTCAGCACGCAGTTTCTGCATTACAGTTTGTCCTCTGATTCCATATTCCTGAAATTCAGTGTGAAATGTGGAGTTCTAAGTCCTGAAACAGCTCAGATTTAACTTGTGAAATATTTGCGCTTGCAACCTTAGAAGTATTTGCTATGAAGCATCCCAATTTTGTAGTTGCTGCAGTTGATTTCTCACAGCTGAGTTGGAATGAGTGGCCCAAAATTGCAAACTCCTCTCTTTTTGTTCTATTGTCTTCCTCATACTTGTTCATCATAGACATAGGAGGTGATACTCAGGTTTTTTAAAATACAGATTTTAATAGGTGCTAAGGATATTGAGGATCAGGATAACAAGTTAAAAGTACTATTTGACCTGGAAAAAAGTAGGAATGGTACAAACAAGTATGAGAAAGAGCTTCTAAATCTGAGGTAAAGGTACAAGTCTTTCTTGCTGCTAGTTCTGACAAGTTAATTGGCTTTTCTAGGTAATTTCTTTATTGGACCCTTACTTTCAGGTGACAAGTACTTTAGGTAAAGAAACTAAAACAAACATTTTGTTTAGTCCAGCAAGGTAGTCCTTTTTGCCTTTTCAATAGAAACCTTTAGGACTTTGAACCCAAATAGATAGAAGAGTTACTGAGAACTGGAGAGCAGCGCAGCACACAGGAGCAAGCAGGTGTTAACTGGCCATAGTACATCTGGCTTGGTGTTGTGGGAGATTGCTAGCCAAAACAGCAGTGAAACTCCTGAACAGACATAGTTAACAGAATGAGGGAATTAAGTTCTTTTAAGAAAAGTTTTGGTAGGTTTATGAAGGGATTATATGATGGGGTGCCTTGTGATTTCAAGGCACTGGAATCACAGGCCCAGAGTTCTTAAACTCTGCTCTTTATAGTTACTCTTACATTTTTACTCCTCCACAAGACTTGGTTCTGCTTATTTCTTTTAATTTTTTATTTGTTTGCATTTTGGTTTCCAGTGTTTCTGTGTGTGCGTGCGTGTATGTATGTGATCATGCAGAGTCTGTATTTTAGAACTAGTTAATAGCAAGAATTGTCCAAAGTCTTGCACAGCAGTAGCGCTGCAGAGTTGCAGGCATTTACAAGGGGAAGGCAGTTTCTTTTGCAAGGGAAGAAGAGTATGAGCCTGTGTTGCAAGCTGTCCTGGATCAGGTGTCGCTGCACGCTACAGGCCTGTGCTCAGATTTCTGTGCCTACACACGTGCTTTCTTTCTCAGCTGGCTCACTGAAAGCAATAATCATGTTATGACAATACGCTAGACTAACTTTTTGAAAAAAATCTTTCTGCTGTATTAAAACCGCTATGACACAGAATGCAAGCAGAGCCCTATTTTCATGGTTAATACAAATTCATTGGAAGTATTTCTTTGGTTAACTTTGTACTGGCAGGCTTAATGCCAGATCAGGTATCATCTTGTTCTCTCCATTCTAATTTTATTCTGGATCAGTTACCCTCTGTTCTCCTGCAGCTGGCATAAAAAACATAAAGGTGGCATGAACTCCATGTCTTTTTGATGTCAAATGTAGTCATGTGCCTGAGACTAAATCCAGATCAAATTAGCACTGGTAAGCAATCCAGTAGAGCAGAGGTCCTGTGCAAACAGCCATGGCGTCTAGGCTGAAGCAGGGTATATGCTAGCACACAGAAACTGTCGCATCACTGACAAGTGACAGGGAAGAAGTTTTCTCCTTGTTTCCCTGTGTCTGTGGGTATAGCAGAGACTTCCAATCTGGTCCCTGGTGCTGCCTGTTTTTCTCCTTGCCCAGGAATTGTTCTGTTTCTTTATATTCTTATTCTTAAATCTTCCTGCTAATGGATTTCTTAGGGTCTTGCCTACATGAGAGAAGTTTTGCAGACTACTTCAGTGTTTCTCAGGACTACTGAGACAGTTTGTCTTGGTTCTGTGATGAGGTTTGATGCTTTGCTCTGGCACGTTTTTGCTGTTTTGTTTCCTTTGCTGCTGCTGTGTAGGATACTTGTTTGTGTTGCAGACAGAAGAGCACTTGGGGATGAACAGAGATTGTGGTGAGGAGGATGCTTTTAGTTCTGCATCTACAAGTGAAGGAAGCTTGGATGTAAGTACTAACATGGCTTGTAGACGCTATTGCAATCCTACTAGATCCTGCAGTTTAACCAGAATCTCCTGCTATTCCTTATGCCAAGTAGAAGTAGAAGTAGCTTACTTCTTAGCAGGCTTAGTTACATGAGTGCGCAGTTTGCATGTCTTGTTAAAATGCAATGCACTCTCTTCAAATAAATCTTGCTAGCTTCACTATTAATAGCGTTTCTTTCAAAGATAAATTCTAAGCAGTTGTGAGCAAAAAGTGTTTTAATCAAGGACATAGGTGGTGTGACTGTAAGATGGTGACAGCACTGCATGAGGCAAGAGTGTATTTGCCTTATCAGTGACATTTAGAAGGTGCTTTTTTCTTATAGAACCGCACCTCTCATTTTTATCCCTTAATGTGTCTTCTGCAAAGTGGCAGTATTCCATTTGTTTAAGTAGCTTGGGGGTGAGAGAGTACTTTTGTTTAAAACGCTGGAAATAACAGAAAGGATTTTTGTTAAGTACTTGAGTGGAGTTTAGGGTACTAAAATCCTGTGAATCACATTTATAAGGTTTTTAAGTGCCTGACAAACTACTAAATTATGAGAATTTAGGTATCTAATTAGGGAGTGTGAATCCTAAAAATTTTTGTACGACTGTTCTGTTGAATTAATAATCATAATAAATTGTGTGTCTTTTTGTTGCTTTTTTAATTACTTGGCTTTCTGTTACATTTTCAAAACCTGGAGAAGACTGATGATGACATGATAGAAGCCTGAAATGTGAATTTCAGCTCTGAACCTCCCTTTAACAAATAGGTATTTGGAAAAGGAGTGCTGATCCACAAAATGTACAGCTCACTAGCCACAGAGAAGAGTGGCAGAAAATTGTGAAAAGTGAGTGAGAGAACAAATCCCAGATAGAAACGATAATATAAGAGAAGTCAAAAGGGAGAAACAGATGGAGAGGTGATTGGCTGTGAGGTTAAAAAACACCTAACTTTGCAAATCTGTGAAGACTTCTTAATGAAACAGTACTGAAATATGAAAGTTGCTTATGACACTAAAAATTTGGGTAATACTATAAAGATGAATATTTTAGTGAGAGAGCTGTATTAATATAAAGTCCCAGTAGAGGGTGATGTGAGTAATTGAAATGTACAAGGTAAAAGCATAGAATAAACATGACAAGTTCTGCCAAAATAAAATCATCTTATGGTTTCCTTCATTGCCATTATATATTAATCTCAATATTTTGATACCCAAGTGATAAAAGAGGAGGAAGAGGAGGAGGAGGAGGGGTTCCAAGTGAGGATATGAAGGTAGTTGATATACTCTGAACTGTCTTTTACACTAGTGTGTGGTACTTTCCTCAGCAGAGAGACATCTCTTAATTAATTTTTGTAGGGAATCGTATAGGGCAAATCAGAAATGAAGATTTTATTTTTTTCCTTTGACACTGATGGAAAAATTTTTCAAAACTGTCTTGGACATGAAACTTTGCTGTCTAAAGGCACAAGTGACAGGGAGCAAAGGGATCTTTAAGAGGTGAAAAATGTTTTCTTTTTACTCAGTTACATGAACATGTCAGGGATTTTTTTTTTCCACTTTCATCTTAAGAGCAATTAATCTTCAAGAACAACGCAGCCATTTTTCAGTGTTTATGTCTTTCACTTCTGGCTTGGCACCTGTATTTGTATGAGCACAAATCCTGGTAAGACTTAAGTACATCCTGAAATTAATGTATATTGACATAGTTCCATTTTATTTGGTACTCTTCAGTTGAAGCTTCCAGAAGATATACAAAACAAATCTTAACAGAACCACTCAGCAGCACAAAAAGTCCATCCTTTGAATAGGCTAGATGGGCTTCAAGAAAAAGGTCAACAATTGTGACATCTTAAGAGAGAAATTCTGAAATACTGTAAACTTAGCATAGATGTTTGGCATAGATAACTTGTATTAACTTAAGATAAAATTCAAGTGGAAACCTCAATGAAAGCACTTTGTAATTTTTAAAATTCAGCTTATCCATTCCTTCTGGGCTAAATTTCAAGGTCCTTGATCATTCTAAGTAGTTATTTATTCCACTTGCTCAAAAGATATTCTCACTTATTTACTTGAGCGGAACTGAGCATCTTTATTCAAAATAAGTGGTATCTTACATAGCAATATATGTGAAATAAACCTTTAGAGCTCATTATATAGAGGTTTCATTGAACTAAGGTTGGACTTTTGGCAAAGTCATCCAGTAGAGGCTGCTGCTTTTGCAGTTTCATAACATCTCCTTTCTTTTACTGCTCTGGGTCATCCTGAAAATATTTTGCATTGCTATGCAGGAATCAAAGCCAAAGTTTCATATTTACTTCTGAAAGGAAAATACTTTGCCATTGCTTTCAGCATAGTACCAGGAGATACACTGGCTAGAAAAGGAAAATTTTTCTTGCCTATAAGGAAACACGCAACTCATGAAGTACTACTGAGGTAAGGCCATGGACTTGGGTATGGTTAAATCCTTTTCTCACTATTATGTGGTGCTGATGGGCATTGAATTTTAGAAAAAGTAATTATTCTATTCCTGGTATTGTTTAGTTTGGTTTGTGTCTTTTTAAACTGAGCAATATGAAGGAATGGAATAAAGGTGTAAGAAGTAAGAGATCCTTAGTATTTATTCAAGCACAAGTTGTATTTGTTTTTTAACCACCAAACTGATTGCAATGCCGTGTTTATCCAATTATTAGTGGAATTATTAATGCTTCTAAAAATACTTTGGATTGTTGATGTGGAAGCAGATTTTCAAAGTCAAGATGGGACTTGAGGCGAAAGGACATTTTTTCACTCTATCAGCAAAAATAAAGGCAAAAAAAGAAGTGTTTGTTAACACCTTACAGCACCTTAGAGAGAATGTAAAAATGCAAGAAAAGAATTCTCTGTGACAATCCTCAGAGTGCAACAGTTCGTTATACTACATGTCAGAAACAGCTCTGAGATCTAATAGTGTATTTTAAATGAAGCAGAAATCCTTTCCCTTAATCTGTTCCAGTTTTGTGCTAAGCAGATGAGCTTTGTATCCGGGTTAACTTTTCCCAAATCAAATGCTACTGAAATGCCCTGGTGTACAATATACAAATAAAGCAGTTGGAAGTTGCAGCACAGTTAACCACATCCCACTTTTTGTGTTGCCAGTCAGAGCTAGAATTCAGAACAGCTAGGGA
>NW_010172365.1:64092-80021 GCF_000695765.1 Mesitornis unicolor
TAAAGTAACTTCTGCCGCTTGGTGTCACTGTCCTCAAATAAACAGATGGTGAAGATGAAACCCGGTATTTGGAACTCGGTACTAAAATTAGCTGGTTTTATTTTTGGAGCCTTCGTGTTTTCATAAATCAAGAGCAAAAAAACACATCCCAAGTGCTGAACAACGTGTATCTCTGATGTGGAATTTGTTTATGTAATAAATCAGCATGGGAAAAAAATATTTAGAAGTACAGCCGAGGACACTTACCAGAGGATTTGAAACTTCAGCACAAAGACTTATCACAGGAGGTTTCTCTAGTTCAAACAGGGCTTCAGCAGAGCAATGTTAGAGGATTTTTATCAGCATCATTTAAAAAAAAAATCTAGTTTTCAGTGTGTGTCTCAATATAGATTTTACTCATAAAAGAATCATTGAATCTAAAATAGCGTAGTAGTTTCCTGCTTATGGAGTCTGTTGTGCCTATTAGTTTTGATCATGAACATGTATAATATCAGGGAAAAAAAGGCATTTTAAATTGCAAACAGATATAATCCTATTGCAAACAGATATGTTTTGGATATGTGTATGTTTTAGGTTGTTTGGGTTTTGATTTTGTTTTTGTTTTATTTCATAGTACCTGTATAATTGCAAGATCATGTTCCAGAAGAAAAATACTGTGCAGTGTTTGAAAAAAAATCAGCAGGACTTCTAGTGCATTAGTAACCTTGGCAATTGCTTCTTAGATGATGGGAACAACTATTTTATCTATAAAGGCTTTTTTAAAAAAAATATTTACTTTTTCAGGGCCTTGTCTGTTCTTAATGTACTCTAACTTTTATGCTCTCATTGATGGCAAGAGTTATATCGTTCATTATATGCTTTCCCAGTTCAGAAGTGGTTGGAGGAAGAATCAAGTACAGTTATGCAAAAGTGATTGGAAATGTGTTTTCTCTTCAGCCGTGTCAGGTCCCAGGTGATCAGTTAATACCATCTACCATCAAGGATTTCACCTCATGTGGCTGGGTACTGTTTAGGGCAGTAGGAATGAGGATACTACCCACATCATCTAAATCAAAGTTAACAGCCATCTACTTGTAGTATTTCCTTGTGTCTGACAATCACATTCACTTTAAACTCCTGTTCTCGTGTTCTTGCTTCTTGATCAGTGCTTAGGATGATGTTGGTTACGTGTGTTTATTTGTATTAGCAGGCTCAAATCCAGGGATAGTTCTGATGCATTTTATACAGTTGAAGCCGTGTATGTACAATGTCAAAGGCATAGGTTGTAATCTGGCCTTGGAACAATTTTCGTAGCGTGATTTTGTTTGCAGAACAGAGAACTGAGCAAACTGAGTATGAAGAGTTGTCTAAATACTACAACAGATTGATCTGTCCCAACCAATATTGTTACAGAGTGCCTGTAAGCCAGTAGTTAGATGCCAGAGGATGACACTAGGGAAGACTTGGTATAGCTACAAATGTTCTCATTTGTGCAAATGTTTACATGATTAGACAAAAATAGAGGTACTAAATTCCAGATATCTCAGGATATCATATCCTGAGTGATACAGTGATAGTCACTGTAGAGTTAATTTTATTTTTATATCCTGTGACACTTTAAGAAAAACAACAAAATATTGTTATCGTTCCCTGGTAAGAATAAAAGTTTGCCGGAGCCAACTGGCTTGTGAGTGGCATTCAGAGAATTCAGACAGGTAACAAAGATGACAGCGATCAACTTTCTTTCTCCTTGTCTACTGAGGACAGGACAAGAAGTAATGTGCTTTGTATATAGCAATGAAAATTTAACTTAGAGAGAAAAAAAATCTTAACTGCACGGAAGTTACACAAGGGTCAAGTTATTAAAGAGACTGTGAAATCCTTATTATCACCTAATCTGAAAAACCTCCAAAAATGTCTAAAGGCTGATCTGCACATACTCTAATCTGTTTTGAAGCAGAAGGATAGATGATGTGGACCGTGGAGGTTTATGGCTGCTGAAGAGAAGCAGCTGCACCCATCTCCTTTTGTGGTGTGTTGTACAGGATATAAACTGGCATAATTCATGTGAATCGTAGATACTTTTATATAATATAATATAATATCTTTGGATTGTTCTTACAGTATGCCATAGCAGAAGGCAAGGGCTTGGAACAGTGACTGCCTGCCACAAGACTTTAAGCTCTTGCTCCAAAGCATGGTGTTACTAGACCTCCTCAAAGAAAAGATTAGAGTGGAGTTAAGTGTTAAAAATAAAAAAAAAAAAAGCTCAGAACCAGCTGAACTACTCTGGCTCAGAGAAAAAGAAATAGCCTGAGGCAGACACCTGGAATGGAAAGTCTCAGCATCTATGGTTAAAGCATGGTAAAGTTACAAGCTATTAAAAACAGTATCTGGTGACGAGACATGTCTGCTGACCCCTGTTCTGTCTGTGCTGTGTAGCTTATAGTACCACAGGATTGCCAACTTCATGCATTCAAAAATCACTTGTCAGCTCTTGCCCTCACCACACAAAAGTGGCTTAGGATCATGAGATTTGAAAACAAATAATTTAGGGTGGACTTACCTCCCCTTCATTTGGCTTCTGAATGATAGGTTTGTAGAGGTCACATTTCTAAACATCTTTTTGCAACCATGAAGGTTTTCTTAAAAATATATATGTTATCACTTAGTCATTGGTTTCTAGAACCTGCATCTTTACAGAAGATTGCATGATTCAAAGTAAAATCCTCACAACGCATTGCATTCAAGTTGTTGCTTTTAGAAAGACAACTTGGAAACTTCAGTTCCTGCAGTGGTTTTTGTAGGATGTTTTGAAGGAAATATTCTCAAGAAACGTTCTGAGATGAACAGAGGGAAATGGATCAAGTCAAATTGAAAGGGCTTGAGTAGGACCATGTCTACAAGAGGAACTGAGCACAACTATGCCTGGCAGTGCAGGCTTCTGCTGGACACTGGATCCAAGCATCCTAGATTCAGATTTCCCAGGCTCTGAAGCCACTGAAATCTGTACAGCAGAAGTTGCACGTTGAACTCTGCCCATCTTCTGTGTCTGCTACCTGCCTCTGCTCAGGGCTGAAACCTTGAGTCAGCTGCTAGATTTAGGTATTTAAAGCTTTTACTCTAAAACCTTACCATCTGCTAAAGTGTGAGAGCTAAATTCAGTTCCCTTCTCTGCCTTTAGAGATACCAGCCAATCTTCTATCTCTCTCAGGGCCACTGTTGAGAGAATTATTTCTTCCTTCGCAAAGAAAACCAAAATACTTGCTGGGCTGGAGAATGCCTGGAACAAAGCTGTGAGGTATTATTGATGTGGGAAGCACCCTTTTTAAAAAATACCCAAATATTCAGTGACTCAGAAAGAGAGAGCAAGAGCAAGCTTAACTATTCAGACCAGTAACAAAATAACTTAAGCGCAGTGGCAGCGGAGATGTTTTTCTGTGTCTTATGCTAAGCAGACATTAGATCCAGCAAATAAGTAGTCACCAAAGGTGGAACTGGAGGTCTCCAGAACTCATTCCACTGTAGGTGCTCTCTCCAACTCCCAGGTATCTTAGTTTTCCTTTGAGTGCACCTACCAGATCAAGCCCCTTGGCTGATGAAGAGGGGGAGATTTGCCAATTTTAGGGATCCTGATGCAGTTTAGGAGTCTGTGAGGTTAGAATCATAGTTTCTCAGCAGTTTTCACACTCAGCATGCCCAGAAACAGAACTCAGGCACCAAGAAGGGAGTAAGCACATCGGAAGGGTATGTGTCAGGATGATTGAAGGGCAGGCGCAAAGCGATGTGAGTTCAGGAGGCACAACCTAACAGGAGCACGATTATTTAGGCTGGTGTGAGGCAATTGAGCTTCCAGAGCCAGGCTGCCTGGTATCGTTCTCTGTAGTGCGGATGTACCTAGTCAGTCTGGAGTTAGTTGGCTCAGATATCTCCCTCGGATGTTTAATTAAGACCTGGTGACACACCCTTAACCACCCAAATCCTTTTATGTCTGATTCATCTTTTGTTACTGATTTCACTGAAAAGTTCTGAAGTTAACTCACTGGAAAAAAATAGAATAAAGCAGGAGCTAATAAGACCAATGGCTTTTAATTTGCATTAATAAAAGGACATTAAAAAAACCCAAAGACAAACTTAAATTCCATTTGATATTTTTCTAGTGACATCTCAACCTCTCGGGCTTTGCTTTCTTGGTATGTAATATTACCAGAGCCCCTTAATAGTGTATAATAGCCTTGTAATTCATATTTGGTCATAATTTATTCAGTATATTGTGCTTAGTATTACTGGCAAGCATGCAGTGGTGTGAAAAATACCACCTTTAAAGAAAAGTTTAACTTGGGATCAGGCTTTTCTGCAATTGGATAAGCAGAGATGTAGTTCCTTAAAAGAGTCTTACGCATATTTCTGTGTATATAATATGCTTTTTGTGTTTTAAGTTTGGGATGGTCTGAGAATAGTCAGGGAATTATTAATTCCACTGCAAAGTACACTTCTGTTTGATTTAATGATGGATATCCAAAATATTTCTTGTAAAGCTTTCCAAGTGCAACTACTCTAATGAAAGGATTAGTATGTATTTGTGCCAATGCCGTTTACTAGATGAAATCAGAAATGGCTAATTGTGTGTCATTGACTCCATATTTCTAATATACAATGGAAATTTTTTTTCCAGACAGTAACACCTGTTTTTGTAGTGGCATAATCTGAATCACATTTAACCATAGATTTATTATATTAACCTAAAATGTCCTATTAGCATATGTAGATTTTAGATACAGTGAAGATTTTCAACACCAGTTAAGGTATAATTTCTTTTCTTTTGCAGACAATTTCTGAGACATGAGTGCTAATAAGATTTGGTTCTTTTCCAGCCTCTTCTGTGGACAGTGAGACTTGATTTCATTATAAGTAGTGGCAAACAATAACATTTATTTTAATTAGATGATCTCATGATTTCCACACGTATTTGTTCTGTGCATTATTGTTCGTTGGCAAAACTGAGCTGTTTGGAAGCGTGTGAAACCATGTGTTTCAATAACATCTTACAGCAGGTGAGGGAGGATTTGCAAAACAGCATTTGCTGACAGGACACAATGTGTTTTACTTTGATGGGGAAGTTTTCCTAAGTGAACTTTATGGCTTAGTTCTCTCATGCAAAGTCAAACCTCCATGAGGCTTATAGGTATCCCTTTAACTGAAAGAGGAGTTGTGAGCATTGAACAAATACTGTGTAGCACTAAGTACTGTGTGTGCTGCTCAGTTGTCCACTACTACAAAAAAAAGACCACCTAATGCCTGTGGTCTGTATAGGACCTTCACATTCAAGGCCAACCTGGATGCGTTCCTGTGTGACCTAGTCTAGGTGATCCTGCTCTGGCAGGGGGGTTGAACTGGATGATCTTTCGAGGTCCCTTCCAACTCCTGAGATTCTGTGATTCTTCTTTTTTAATAAACAACTGTTAAATTTGGTTTTATTGGTTTTTTTTTACATGCAGGTTTAATGTTGATTTTCCCCTTTTAGCTTAGCAGAAACTATTATAAATAATTTCAGACATTGCTTTTTCTCTTACTCTCCAGTGTTCAATATTCCATTTGAATTCTCAGCACCATTTTGGAATGCAAGCTAAAGAGGGAAAAGAGTGTGACAAATAGCAGCCAGTCTTTTTGAAGACTTCTACAACAGCGTGAAGTAGTAATATCTTCAGTCAGATCCATTTTATTGAATTATTTTTTGTTTATAACATTTACACTCTTAAGTAAATCTCAGAATACTTGGGGAAACTTAAGAAAAGTGTTTCTGGTTTTATAAACAGTCAGCTGAAAGGCCAGAAGAGAAAGCAGATCAAAGCATATAGCAAAATGTAGCCCTGCAGAGTTCTTAAATAGGTGAGTAACAGAAGGCATAGGAGTTGGACCCACTGACTTTTTCAGTGTCATAACAAGCATCTGGTAAGTGTTTTTCTGATTCAGTACCTCGGTGACCTGGTGAGAGAGCCGGGTGCGACCGATGCCTAGGACATGAGCTGTGTAGGCAGTCTCTGAAGTATACTGACACAGTGAGATGGAGAGATTACTGGTAGATTTATGTTAGTCTTTGGTCACCCCTCTGGTTATAACGTTTCCTTCTTTCCATCCCAGCAAATGCGCAGGTACACATCTTGATTTTGATCTCGCCCAGTTTCAGCATAGAGGTGGTGTGATTTCATTGACTCTAAATGGAGCTTGTTTTGATTTACAGTTATTTGCATAGGACAAGAGACAGACCAGTAAAGTGCACTGTGGAGGTTTGCCTTGTAAAAACCTGATGGCAATGGATTTGACAGAAGGGGGAAGGGAAGGAGAAACATTTAAGACTATTTATTAATCAAGAATTCCAGCAGTGAGGCTTTTCTTGCCTTGATTCTGGCAAATGTACAGATGAGAGATACTGTGCAGACACCATTTCTGCACAAAGAGAGAAAGCCCTTCGAATGTAAACATCTGAGCAGCTGGCATGGAAGATTAGTGCAGCAGCGGTGGGAGGGGGTAATAGTGGATAGTAGCACTGTCCAAATTTAACAAATGTTAAACAAGTTCCTTGTTCTAGTTTAAGGGTTACAGGTCAGAAATACAATATCAACTAAAAATACCAGCAATTGTACAATTCAGTCAAAGTCATTAACTAGTATTCAATTAAAAGCAGCTTGCCTTTCCAAAGCTGTGACGCCTTCCTCCCCTCCCTGCCAAAAGAAGGAGGGAGAAAAAAAAAGGGGATTTTGGGAGAAAGTATTCTATGCAACCTGTTTGAATTAAGAAAAAACAGAAAAAAAACAAAAACCCAAAACACTTTATCCTCTATCTATGGAAAGGCAGCACTTTGAGACATTTTAATGTTTTTGCTTTGGATTGTGAACTGTCTTAATATATTGTTCTATTTTTAATTTCTTATGGCTGAATATTATATATAAAGAAAGCACCATGCTGAGGGTGAAAGTAGTGTAGAGTCTGTTAGCTTTGTTGACATGTTCAGATGCTGTTTAACATCATCTGGGGGAAGTTGTTTTGTTGTTTTAAAGCCTCACCAAATAGTTGCACAGCTAGGCTATACATCAGGGTATCTGATCATGCATTGGGTTTTTTGGATTTTGATTTTTAACTTGCTTTTTGATCACACTTCTAAAACGACTCCTTGCCTATTGGTTGTGATCCAGTTCATACATGTTTTGTTGGAGATGCTTTACTTTCTTAATTTCTTTAGCAGCAGAGACTAAACTATGGGTACCTGGAACCAAATTTTTTATTCAAAAAATCAGAGCTATTCTTTCTATGCTGGAGTTAAGATTTTCATTGAGTTTGAGGATATACTGAAGAAAAAGATTTTGTGGAGAAATTACAGTGGCAGCATAGTTTAGACCATTACTGTCTTTTGGCATTGTAAAGTTAAAAGTGACCATTGGAGACTTGACGCAGAGCCAGTGGAAAAATCCCAGCTGGTTTCGACTGGATTTGGATCATGTCCTTCATGAGTCATTAGCCATTATCTACACTAGGCAATTTTAAAATGTGTCTTTCTTGTGCTACTTCAGGTTCTCTTCTGCAAGAACAAAGATTTTCTGATATTTTCACTGTCATCTTTGAAAACATAAGACCTTTGTTCCTTTTTGGTGGACAATCGACACAGATAAACAACTTGAAGTTGCTTCATTTATAGAGCATTTTCTCACTGGGGAAGGAGAAAACCACAAAGTAAACATGTTAAGTCTTGTAGGAGATGAATTGCAAACAGTGGGAAAAGGAGGGAGTGGCTTTCACCAATAATTTGTTGCAAAAGCAGGTTTTTCTTTGTTATCTGAAGCATTGCATACACAGGGTAATAAGCACAATTCTCAACACTGCTTGCCCTGTTTAAGATGTAATTGTGCCAGTGAAAGTCCAAGTGTAGGTGTATATTGTATCTGTTTCCACAGTTTTTAACTTCAGTGTCAGTTAAATTTGGACTGAGTTGTAAAGTTTCTGCCACAGCTCCTCGGTGGGGAGTGCCCTCCAATGGATTGGAATACTCCGATCAGTGGGACTAAATAGGTCAGAAATCTGTAATCTCTTAGTATTTCATGCTAAATTCACAAAGGAAACAAGGCTATACACAGTGGGAAAGTTAGTTTCTTGGGAATAACAAGCATTCACGAGTCAAGCTCTGGTATCCTGAGGATATAGTAATGAATTTTTAGACTTGTAGAGGCTTAGTTAGTGAAACCTTCTTTTCACACCTGTACTCCTGATCACTAATGTTGATCTGTGACTAAATGCTCAACTGTTATGATTCAGAGTGGTTCATTGGCATCAGTATGTGAGGATCAAGCTATGAGCACAGTGTGTGTTTCTTCTGTTTTTGTCTTCTGTAGCAAGCTGTCACATTTCCTTAAAGGACTGGTCTGCTCCAGTGCCATTACTTGTTGCTAGAAATTCTCGGTGTGAAAACTGCAGATACAGTGTGAGGGCTTGCTTAGGCCACCCTGTCAGGTTTCAAACTCAGCCTGTTGTTCTCAGTGTGTGTAAGTATGTGTACATACATGCAAAAATGTGTGTACACACACGTGCGTATCCAGACATCTGAAGGAGCTAATTGAAAGAGTAAAATTCCTGGCTGTTGACTTCTGATTCATGTTGCTAGAATCCTCTTAGAGACTCTGTAATTAGGATTTATGTTAAGATTTGCACTAATTTCAGAGTTCAAAGGCTGATTTGTTCTTCTAATTTAAGTTTTAATCTCTTCAGAGGTTGCATTGTTTTTCAGTAATATTTTTGGCAGTTTTATCATTAAAACCTGTAAAGCTTCCTTTTTGAAAATTTGCTTTGACAGTTTGATGATTTTATTTGTCTCCCTCTAGCTAAACACATACAGTTACCATAGACTTCAAAGAGACAAACAGTTGCACAACTTCATTCAACAAAGTATTTGTGTGGGAATTAGATTATAGGGGTTGGAGTTAGAAGTCAGTTCCCTGAGCTTGAGTACATCAGAGCAATTCCTTTGACTTTAGAGAAGTTCTACATATCTTGGTAAAAATTTGCCTTTGAATTTCAGTACAGATTTTCTTGATTCATCAGCAGCTATAATAAGTAGAGATTTTCAGAGGCCAAAAGTCATACGTGTCAGAATTTCAGCAGACACTGAAAGATAGTAAGAATTGACCATTAATGTTTCTTGTCTTTGGAAAACGTGTGTAAGAACAACATTTTAATTAAAATGGAGGAAAAACACTTTTTAATTTAACCAGAATAAAAATATTTCCAGTAAAAAACAGAAATTATTTCCTCAAAACCAACAAATATACACCCAAAAAACTCATGCCAGAAACTATTCCATTCGTAATTCTGGTCCCCATAAAAAATTGGCTATGCAGACATTAGAACAAATATTTTTTAAATTGTATGGTTTATGCAAAGTTTCCATCTCCTCCTCCAATATAAATTGGCATATCTGCAATAAAAATATATTGAAGATGATCAACTCTAGTGGTTTGATAGTTCCTATATGTTAAAAGAATTTATTGTGGTGGCAGTTATTAGTAGTTTTTCAAAATATTTTGCATTTCAGAAGGACATATATTGCAAATATAGCAACTAGTGTCTTCCATGTACCAAATGCATTGGCTGATCGATTTGAAAGATTTAGTAAGCCTAGCAAAAATATACTCTTATTGCAGTGTTGAATTCATTTAGCTCAAGATCTCTGATCCTTTTTGAGGTTATTTATGACTGATGAATGCTGAACACCAGGGGAAATTATGAAAATGTCATTTTTGCTGTTGTTGGTCTTTGACCTTTGAACTCCCCATTTCCTGGAGACTGTTGGCAGACCATTAATAAAACAGATACTGATTTTTAGCTTGGTTGTTCAACATTATTTGATCAAGCTAATCTATTTTCACGTAGTGCAAAAGTGTGAGTGAAAGGAGAAAGCAGACTTTTCAGGCTAACAAAAATTTGGCTTTTTCCATCTTCACTCTTCCAAGATTGCTCTCACTAGATCTAGTAATGGCCTTCAAGGGCCAAGTGCAGATGGCCTCTTTTCAAATGCTTTTTCATTGTTTTTCTTCTGGCTTGATATTTTCCTATCTTCTTTCTGTACTGGGATTTAATTGAATTTTGGACTTCATGTGTATTTTCCTCTGTAATTCTTCTTCAGATTTATTGAAAATGCATTTTTCTGTTAGAGTCTGTCATTGGCTGTTAGACCTCTCTCCATAGGCTTTAAGATGTTTCTTTGCTTATTTTCTTCCATCCTGCCTCATTCTATCTTTGTATGCATTAAATTCTTACCACAGAAATATTTATTACACATTCACCAACCTATGTATTAATCCCCTTTCAGTCCTGAATCTTTACCAGTTTGAGTTCTGTTCATGTGACTTTTTCCCTTGCTGTCTACAAGTGAGCGTTGGCGTCTCCATCTTTCTGGGCTAAGATGTGAGTAATCATTTAAGTTTTCTTGCAGAATGTGGTTTTTGTCCTGCACAGACTCCTTAGTTCATTGTTCCTTCCCCACAATATGAACCAATACTCTATCATCACATTTACTGGTGTCTTCTGCTTTTTGCTTTGCTCCTCTCCTTTTCCAGATCTTTGAATTGTCTTTGAATTTCATAGATTCATAGAATGGTTTGGGTTGGAAGGAACTTTAAAGATCATCCAGTCCAACCTGCCATGGGCAGGGACACCTCCCACTAGACCAGGGTGCCCAAAGCCCTGTCCCACCTGGCCTTGAACACTTCCAGGGAGGGGGCATCCAGAACTTCCCTGGGCAACCTGTGCCAGTGTCTCACTACTCCCAGAGTAAAGAATTTCTTCCTAAGATCTAATCCACCCTCTTTCATTTTGCAACCCATACTCCCTATCCTATCACTACATGCCCTTGTAAAAATTTGCTCTCCAGCTTTCTTGCATCATCTTCCTCTCTGGTCAAATCTGGTGAACATACTCGTTTTTTTGCCATAATGACTGTGGTTTTGTTTCTCTCCTCACTTCTTCCTGTGTTCTTTCCTACTTCTTTGTCATCTACTTTTATGCTACTTGGACAAATATCCAAAAATGACTTGTGTTTCCCACATTTTTTCCCATTTCCTTTTACAATTCACCAAACAACCTGCATATGTCTTGTTATAAGCCGATCTTCTGTCCCCATTTGATGAGACGTTTCATCTCAAATAGGTTACCCTTTCCTTTTCTTTATAGACTACCTCTTTTGTTTTGGTTTGGTTTTGTTTGTTGTTTTTTAAAATCTGGTATAGTATGTGACAATTTTTCTTTGTCATCTATCTATTGCACTATCAGGTAATGATACACTCATTTGACATATATACACATAGCTATTGAAAAAATTGTAAGTAATGTGAGTAGCTGAATTTGCTGACTGCCTCGTTTTTCTCAGCCATTCCCTTTTGGGAATATTTTAAATTTAATCTTTCTTCCTGTATTGCCTTTACATATTTCTATTTTTGACAGTTATGAAAAATCTATTTTCAAAATATGGTCGTCTTTTTGCAGACTGACACATTTTGACAGTGCGGTGTGACAAAGAGAGTTGGACTTGTGGAAGATAAGTTTTTAGCAGTAAACGAGAAAGATGTAAATCAGCCCTGAGAGAGTGCGTTTTATATTTAAATTGATCCTGGTATTTTTCCAAAACTATATTAAAAAAAGGGGGGGGGGAAAGGACTACAACAAATGTGACACAAAATTATCCACGCACTTATGAAAGTCAAGATAAATTATTTTACAGTTGTATGAAATGCAAACAAACCTTATCCTCAGCATCTGCCAGCATCCCAGACTGTGACCTGTGGTTCAGTTTGACTTTGGAATTCACTTCAGATTGTGTCTGCATCCTGCACTCCTGCTTCCCACTCGAGTGACAGTAGAGTTTCCATTTAAACTATCAAGTAGCATAGAAAATACTCAATGCAGAAATGTATTTGTGCTATGTTAATGATGGCTGTGTCTCACTAGGGTTTACATATCCTAAACAAAAGCAAGAATATTTATATTCTAAGGGTATGCATCTGTCATCCAGACAGTAAAAAAGAAGAAACACACATGCTTTGTGTGCTGTCATTTAGCCTGATGATATCAGGTGCATAGCATAAGGACAGGAAGGAAGTTGGCATGTTCTGGAAGCTTTTGTATATATGTCTATGATTTCTCTATGATGTATCTGTCACCTTAATGTGACATTTTGAGGGATTAGACTTGCCTGTATTTTTTTTAAGGTGATTTTTAGTATATCCACTTACAAAGGTAATGCTAAAGCTTGTGACAATTTCATGGATGTCATTTGATTTATACCAGTGTTGAAATATCTTCTAATAGTTTTAAGTTTCATAACTTTTTAGCTGTATTTCTAGGAAATTTTGGTGGAAAACAGAATATTAAGTGGAGTATTATCTGGAATATTAAGTGAAAAATAGATTGGCTTGTGTGTTTATGAGCTCTTTTTAACATATACCTACTTGCTTTGCTGATTATGTTTGTTTAGAAAAGAATGTTTAGCAACCTAAATTTATTTCATCTGTGACTAAATAGCTTCAGATTTCAGCAAAACAATTTTTCATCCTTCATAGTACACACAGTGGCAGAAATTAAACAAATTAAGCATTAGAAAGATTTGTAGCAAGTGTATTTTCAGTGCATTGAGTTGAGGCAGACTTGTCAATGCTAACAGCTCTGCATCAAAGAAGATGTTTCTCTTCTTTTTAACAAGTTCCTCAACTCTGATGCACAAGGTCCACGGGATGTGTGCTTGCTGGTTATGGCAATTACTTCAGTGTCCAGATTGATAAGAGAGGACACAAATGATTTATGTTTTCCAAACACTGATTTCTACACTTCAGTCTTCTCATGAGCACCAGGCAGCATGCTGCCTGCTCCCACCTTCTGCGGTGTTCAGACGTGGCTCTGCTGCCCTTCACTCTGTCCCACCATTCAGAGAAGGCAGTGTCTACCCTCTCTGGTCAAGATAGGTTATTTTTGCTAATTCTGTTGGGATGCTCCTTTTTTTGAAAACTATGAATTTATTTGAAACACACTGTCACTTAAACAGAAGAGATGATGCTAGCACACAAATGTAATAGCAAGTTAGCTTGTCTTCCCTTACCTGCATGTATTGCTGTGATGGAAAAAAGTAATTGCATCTATTTCCCTTGATACTATGACTGTCGTCTTCATTCTACCAGGGAGAGTTCCTCACACTGACATGAGTGTTGTGGAGTAGCAGTAATAGACAAAGGTTTTGTTAAGCATGAAGAATAGTATGACTTGGGAAAATTTCAAAAGTAAAACACATAAACAAGAGAAATTATTTAGAGGAAATACATTGACTTTTATATAACCAGAGGTGATTCGAAAGCTTCTATTTTCAAAGCATTGAGTAATCACATCTGTCAAAATCTTGAAGAAGTATGAATGGTTTGAAAATCTCTGAGTTGCTTGAATATTATATAATAATACACTGTTGAATTCATAGACCTGCTTTATATGTGCCATGGTAGTGTATTCGCTTTTGGAGAACCCAGATTGAATTTGTGATCTCAGATTGGCTGAATACTGAGGGAGGTAGTAGTCAATGATGATATTGATATTAGCAGTTAAGCTTGGTTTTACTATATCTAATTCTTTATATTTGCAAGAATTCACAGACATGTTCATGTTTTGTTGGAATGCATACAATTCTAATCCATGTTTTCTAACCTACTAAGGATTTGAGTAAAAAGTTTATGTTCTTAAACATCAAGGTAAAATAGTTGACTCTTCATAAAAGAAGTAATCGACTTATTTGCTTTTTTTCTTCATATTCATTCAATATCCATCTGAGTTTCAAATGGAAAAGGAATTTTGAATATTGTTTCACACACAAGAAGTTACAACAAAAACAAAACAGGATTCTTGGAAGCTCTCTGATTGGGCGCCCTCTTTGTCCTCAGTGTAGTGCAAGGGGCTTGAGTTAGTACCAACACTTGTTCCCTACTTAGAAGTTCACAAACAGTGAATCTAAGCTCCTCAGACTGTTTTGGAAAGCTTTTCTGGAGACTTCCACTTTTCTAGTTTGCTCCCTTGAGTGGTTGTTTTTTCAGCTTTTCTACAGGTAAAGAGGTTGGACCCCACAGGAGGTGCAAAGTGAACATAAATCAGTTGGAGCTGGAAACAAAGGTTGCACTCCTAGCTGTAGAGACATAGAGATACTTTATATTACATGACCTTACCTAAGTGAGGACAAGAAGTAATCAGACAGACTTCTAGGAAGGTAAATTATAGTTAAGGTACAAGGAAAAAAACCTAAGTTAAGCAATAAAGCAGCATAATTGTGGATGGTGTGGACCTGTGTCAGAGGAGGGTTTTAGTAACCTCTGCAGGGACAGATTGGTTATGCTGCTTCAGTGCTGGGAGATGCCTTTATAAAGGAGGTGTACCCCTTCCCCCTGGCATTGCTGTGATTTCTGATCGACAAACTTTGTACTAAAACTAGAGGAATGTGGTTGGCCACGGTGAGGGAAAACTGACAGGGGCACAGAAAAGAGAACATTCTCAGGCATTTCCAGTTCTGTCTGTGTAAGTTTTGGTGTCCACCAAATGGACCATGACCACAAGATATGGAATTGCTGGCTCGGCACTAAAATAGAATTATACGTAAGCATAAGATAGCACTGTAGTTGTACAGACTTCAAAGTATAATTTTTATTTTTTTTCATTTGAGAACAGGAAAAGGTTAACTTTTTTCTTATTTGACTGCAGACTGTATATAAGCTGCAGAATCACAAGTGCTTCAGGAAGTACAAAAAACAAACTGTATTCAGTGTGGCTGGTTAGAAAGGAAAATCTGAGTAGTCACAATTTTGGTTGGTTGTTGTTTGTGTTTTTTTTAAACTATGTCTCCAAGCAATCTTATGACCGCAGTATTATGCTTTGGTTTTGAAGCAGTTTCAGTGTTGTCAAATTTAGTGCTGGTATAAGGAATTTCAGTATCACATCAAGGAAAGCAGCCTTCAACTTTAATTTGTGCAGTAGGTCTGATATAACCTGTCTGGTGTTTTCAGTGGCAAATTGTAATCAGTTGTGGCGGCTTTCAGCAAATCAGTAAAAGTTTGCAGTAATAGAGTTTAAATCTCCATCAGGCATAAATATTCTTGCTGTTGCTGAGTAGGTGGATTTGTCTACCTGCTCTAAATCTTACCTTTCATATTTACCCAAGGTACGCTTACAAAAACAAAATCTTTCTTTTATGATACTTTTATACTTATTTATTTTTTCTGTTTTGGAAAAAATAAAATCTCTTTTTGCCGATACATCTGGTACTTTGAGTGCTTAAAAACAGCTCAATTGATTACTTTTGATTTAAAAACTTCTCAGAAGGAAATTGCATAACAAGACTGGGAACTGAAATATGTGAGTTTTGGCAAAGAGCTGCGGAAGAAAGGCCTGGCTGCAGCAACCTCACAAGAAAAGAACTTGACATTTTGAAAAATTTTTATTGACCGGTGAGGATGGGGAAAAAGGAAGTCAAATCACTCTCACAGGCAAGCTGCAGTCTCTTCCTTGCTGACCTTTAAATGCCACTCAGTGTCATCAGAAAATCAAGGAAATGCTAATAACAGAGCTTCGGGTAAGAGAGTTATATGTGAGAGATATCTTTTGGAAACAAACATAAGCTGACTTCCAGTTTTATACACATCTATTTTTGTAAAACAAAATTCTCACAGCAGTACAGCTATATTACTAATAATAATAGATTAATCTTACATTATTTTATTAATACTAACATTAAAATTTTTAGAAGTGTCCATAAGGTATGAGGGCTTCTGTTCATCTTTAAAAAGGGAGTAGTTTGGAAAACATTTTATAATTGTATTCTAGGTTGATGACCTTACAACACAGACTGGCCTCTGCTTTAGGCTCTTAATCGCACGTGTTCAGCA
>NW_010172365.1:80052-86012 GCF_000695765.1 Mesitornis unicolor
CTTTGTTGTTCTTGTAGAAAGATGACTTCTCAGTGTCTTTTGAAAATGGGACTTGTACGCTTAAGTCACCAGGTTACTCTGAGCCTTTCTACTTCTGTGTTTTTAACAGCCCTTTTCCCTTCCAAAAAGCCTTTGAAAGCTAAATTTCTACTAGAAGAACTAGTAGGGGAAAATCCTAAAATTAAACTGCTTAACTCCAAAGAAAGTGTCTTGTTAATTAGAAAAAAAAAGAAAGCTCCTTAGACTTCAGAACTTTAAAGAAGGGGAAAAACTAGCTAGCAAGTATAACATGAAACAATGAATCTGTGGAACCTGATGACACGAGATGTAGGTACTGCAGCTGTTTCTTGCCTCCTTCCAACATCTACTTCATGGAATTGAAATGGACTTCAGTTCATGGTTGTGGTTCAGTACATGTTCAAGACCCTTGCTTGACTAGAGTCTAACTTGACTGCTGACCTATGCTGGTGTGTCTGTGTTTGTGCTGGGTTTCCTTTGGCTTAATTTTCTTGCTAGTTTGCTTTACTTATTTGTTGTCCAAACCGCTAGCAAGGTGCTCTAACACTAATGGTTTACCAAAGAGCATGGTTTTACAAGTTGGGAAACATTTGACATTTTTAAAAGCTCTTTATGTAATTCATTGTCATGAATGTTCTTTTTCTGATAAGATGTTTCTTTTGTTTTGCCTGTTTTTTGGGTTGGTTTTTTTTGCAATGCAGTTACAAAACACATGGATTGCAGGAACTGATTCTGAGCAGAACATTCATTCACCTGTTTGTCAGATGAAACAGAGGATAAAGGCTGACTTTTTTATGCAGCTACATGGGCTTCAATACTTTAGCTTGGCTTTCTTCTCACACTGCTGTTATTTGAGTAATTCTACTGAAATTGATCCATTGATAGCAAATTAAAACAACAAGAAATGAGAAATAAGAACTGCGCATGTGGGAGAGCTTGAAGGTCTGCCTCCAGTTAGACAGAGCTCTCATTGCTGAATGATGGGACTTTCAAAACTACTTTGAAGTTGTCCTCATTCCGTTCCCCAAGAAGCCATAGCAAGTTTTTATGTTAGGGGTAGAGTCTTAACATGAGCATTCTTGAAATGCTCACTCAGTAAATAATGGGCTTGATATAAAGGTTGAACTTGGAAAAGAAAATATAGATTAATTTCCAAGGTTTGGGTTTTTTTTTTTTCCTTCACTGAAGTTTTTTTTATTATAAACTATTTATAGTGTCATGTAAGTATTACATTTTTTTCCCTGTATCTTCTGTTAAAAAATCCATGCTTTAAAAAACTCCCAGCTCTAAACTGTTTACTTGTTCATCACTGTATTCCTTCACAGTGATCTGTTGCCTGGAAAAGGATTTTGATAGCTCTTCAGCCACAAGATCTTGAGATAGAACTGAATAGGATATTAATTTGAAAGTGGATACAGCCTGTCTTCTTACCAATACTCTGTGTTTGTAATGCTGGGAGGGAAGTCTTAGGGGTCTTTTATTATTTGTGTACTTCTTTAAATTTCTTAATAAAATTTCTCAACCTTTTTATCCAGCAAGAAAAAACAAAGGATTAAAACAGTAACAAAATCATACCTGTAGAATACACTTAAAAATTATTTTGTTCAGTCATTTTATAAGTGTGTGAAAAGAGGAGACTGATTTATATTTCACCCTGTAAACCCTGTCATTTCTTTAGGAGTAACCGAAATTTATTTGATAGAACTAGGTACAATACGCACGAAGAGTGACTTAAAACTTGCAGGTTACATATGAGATCATTGTTTTTTCCACTGTCCAAGATAAAGGGCCAAGAAAAGAGTGTATTTCTTTATAAGATTAGACCTAATCTTTTAAGCCTCACCTCCCAAAGCTTTTTTCTTTGTTTGCTAGAAAGGTGAAGAAGCTATTGATCCTATTCACTTCACAGAAATCGGTGATGAAAAAGATGTGGCAAATTTTGCTTTAATCCTTCAGTAAAACTGTAGTCAATCAGAGAAGACTGGTGACATGCTCTGTTTGTGCTTAATATACTATTCCAATATTAAGTCTGCTATACAGTATGCAACTTAAAAGATAACAAAAGCATCCAGCTGATAGTTTTAAGTCAGTGGTAGATATCACATTTGTAGTAAATACAGGACAAGACAGAAATCAGTTTGCTGTCTGCATTTAGCATTTTCAGTTGCTTTCACAGTAATCTATAGAATATTGAACTTTACTAGGTAGGCAGGAACCTGTATTACATGCATCATTTCTCATAGCTGTATTTTTAGCTGTTTATGCTTCATCAGTGCTTCCTCAACAGTCATAAAATTAAATGAATTACATTTTTTGAGCTTGCTGTCCCATGTTTTTAATTTTTACCTAAGATAGTTCTTGGCACTTTTGGAAAGGAATTATCATGTCATGTCACGAGTCAAATTCAATGCATGTTAAACTCATATGGAAATCCAGATACCTATGACAATGATGAGGTAGCCATGCAATTGAGACAAAGCATTTTCCAGCACTTTCCAGGTTGGAGAACTTAGGTTCAAAGAACTGCCTCTTTTATTTGTAAAGTAATGGGATTTGTGGTGGACTTTAGCTTCCTGCCAGTGTGTGTTCTGTGGTCTTGGACAAAATTCCACCTGAGCGCTTTGTGTGCTTGATGGGTGAGTTTTTGAAGTGTGGTAGCTTGTTCTGTTGTGATAAGAACAACATTATCAACCATGGTCATTGGCCTGTGCTTCCGGGGTAGGTGTCCTGCCTCAGTTCATGGTGGATTGGTATCGGTGGCGATTTCACAGGAGCCATTTCTGAGAAGTGACCATCTCATAACTTAATTAAAAAGTAAAATCTTCTATTTAATATGGAATCTTCTCTTAATTAAAAATAGCAAGAGGTGACTCACAGGTTTTGAGGGAAATTGTTTTGCAAAATCTTTATTAGCAGCTTGAAAAAATTAATTACGTTCAATTTAAGTGTCAAAACTAATTTAAAAATGCGCATCTTCAAGTAATCATGTTTCCCAGTTTTTCTTATTTGTAGATTTACTACTCTGACTGCATGTATTTCTGTTTGTATATTCATATAAAAATATATTAAGGCCTTTATCTGAAATCAGTGAAACTTTTTCCATAGATTTAATTAAGTTTTCAATATGAACTAAAGTAATTTTTATCATTAAGGAATTATTGAAATAGTTTCTGCTTCTCCTTTCATCTGGGCCTGTTAAAATCCAGAGTGTGCCTGTCATTAGGACTTCTTTTGGCCAGGCTAAGTGGTTGCTTTCAGTAGATTGTAAATGATTATGCTTGGTTGTGCATGTAAATTGGAAATAGTTCGATGGTAGCAAAGTTTCTTTTGTGTAAATCTGCAGAGAAGACTCAGGTAAATCAGGCAGATCGATAATAAAATAGAAACCCATCAGTAGTCCTGTTAAACTGCAGTAGGTGCTCATTGTGCCTCCTGACTTACTAATATTGCTTGTAAACTTCATTCCAGTTGACCTTTAGAAGTTTCCAAAAGTTACAGTTTGCAATTCAGCAAGCTTGGCAGAGGAACATACATGATTATTTATATCATTGTCTAAACGGTAACCAGATGTGTCTTGTTTTTCTTCTTTCTTTCCCATTGTTTTTAAAAAGTGATGTTAATCCAAGCTGTTAATCCATCTACAGGGTTTTTCCACAGCACCAAATTCCCCTTCGGTGAATTCTCGTTCCAGTAGCCTGGGTCCATCACTGTCACTTGGTAACATCTCAGGAATGACAGCAAACCCAGAAGTGAAAAAGCGCAGAGCACCTCCTCCGCCAGTTGCGACACCTGCACTGCAGAACCTGGAGATAAGTGGACAAGAAAAGACAGCAGCACAGGTAACCGTGACACCACAGAGTGGGCTTCTTTGCTTGATGTGCTGGCTACCATCTGTTTATTCATCAGTCTCTCATTCACAGATATTTTGGCTAGACATTAACTACAGCTTACCAAAACTCTTGATCTTACAAAATAGAATTATCAAAAGTCTTGGAGTTTTGTATATATTTACTGAGCTTTCTTGAGACTGCTCCAAGTCTTCTCCCATGTCAAGAATCTTTCAAAATCAGAAAAGTTTTGAGGCATTATGTTAAAAGAAAAAGGGTGAAGAAAAAGCAAGGCAGAAAATGTGAAAATTGTATAGGGTGACTAGATACCCTTATTGGCCAGGGCAGTCAAGGAAAATAAGTGACAGTTCTAATGACTGACAAAAATCTGTGCTGTTTTGCCCAGATACTTGTCAGGCTGTCACCTGCATCCCTATTTCCAGTGCTGCCATGGGGTACCAGAAGATCTGCTCTGCTTTTTGAGTTGCGCCAAGTGACCTTTTAAAGCAGTGCTCTGTTTTTGCTTTTAAAAAAGGTCACTGTTCCACAATAGTAATGAAGAATTAAACAGAAATGGGGGTAAACATTTCTGAGGACCTAACCCTTTGAAAAGAATAGAGTTAAGGGAAAAGGAAATTGTTCTTGTTTTTTAAGTGACATTCAGGCATGTATGCTACTAAACATGTGCAAGCACATTAAGACTTCTGGTTCCACCATCAACAAAAAGTATTACATTCTAAATGTAAACTGTAGAAGTTGGTGTGTAAAGCTATATATTGATACCAAATAAAAATGCAGGGAGCAGGGAGTACCGCCAAAGTTGTGTAATGTGGACTTGACTCTATCTGCTTAGGGCTTATCATCTGTACAGCAGACTGATCTTTGGAAAGCAAACTGTTTAGTGCACAATTGCACTAAAGGAAGGAATCTTTGAGTTCAGTATAGTGGGGGAGGAGAAGTCTAGTGCTGCATTACACTCCCTGTCACGCTTTTATTTATCTGCATTAAGACATAGGTTAAGTGCCTTCTTCAGTGAAACACTGTGTAAGCAAAGTTGATGCTCTTGGCAAAGGATTGTGGAATCTTATTTTCCCATTCTTAGGATATCTGAAAGTGTGATTGCTGGAACATAATGGTGTTTCATCTTTCAAAAATGGAATAAGTGCCTTTGAAATAGCACTTATTTATAGACACAGCTGAAGAGAAACATTTTCTTGCAACATTTAGAGCACTTTTTTAAGATTTCCTTTTGAAATACCTACTGTAAATATTTTGATGAGGTTTCTTGTGTCCCCTAGAGTTAAACATTTAATGCGTTTAAGATAAATAGATATGTTATAATATGGCATTATAACTCTTAAGTTTATACAAGTATGGTAATTACAGAATAAATTATTCTGCCATTCTGTTAGGCTTATCTCCTGGCATTGTGGCATTGAGATTTTAAGTTGTTGTACAAAAAACACTGAAAATACAAACTCTCTTTAAACATGTTAACATTTCTATTTTCAGCATTGTTGTAAATGGATTCAATTGCTGGCTTTCTAAAGCCATTGGGAGAAGAGTATGTTATTTATCACAAGGGCCATAGAGTGTGGTGTCAACTTCAGATTCTCTTAGGCTAAAGAAAGAGCTGTTTTGAATAAGTGAAACAGATGAAGGTTGCATCAGAGGATTTTCTATGAAAAGAAATGTCTTGTGTAGCTGACAAAGCCAATGAAGAGCACAGTAGACTATGAGCACAGTTGCTGGTCTGTTTGGCTTCATTTGTTGGGTAAAGTGCATCTTTCTTAAAATGGTTGCATAGGTCAAAATACTGCACAGTTATGGTGTACTTCTGAAGCTCCCAGGCTGGAAGTTGGTCACA
Source organism: Mesitornis unicolor (assembly GCF_000695765.1). Taxonomy (NCBI): domain Eukaryota; kingdom Metazoa; phylum Chordata; class Aves; order Mesitornithiformes; family Mesitornithidae; genus Mesitornis; species Mesitornis unicolor. The sequence continues at coordinate 85,765 of NW_010172365.1, forward strand.
GGCTGCCCTGTAGTTCGAATAAGGATGTGTGGAACACAGTTGAAATGAAGCACAAATTCCATGAGACAATCAAAAACTGAGAGAAGAGATTAATTGTTCAGTATTATGTGGCAAGTTAGCAACAGGGATATTGTTTATAAGAAAAACCAGACAGCTCTGTTTTATCTACGTGCAGACTATCCAGTTTGCTGTGAAAATAGAGTAAAAAATCTCAGGGTGTAAGTTTATTTCTTTAGTTTATGGGAAAG
>NW_010172365.1:86043-88337 GCF_000695765.1 Mesitornis unicolor
GAGTTAGCACTGATCTTTTTTTTCAGGGAAGAACGTCAATTCCTTATTAATGGACTTCCTTCCATAAAAAGATAAGAAGTTTGTTTAGAAAATTTTATTTATGTGCAACTGTTACTAACAGGAAGATCCTGCAAAAGGGGAACATGTTTATTTCCAGTGAAGCTAGCACATTAATAGTAAATGAAAAAGGTGGTATTCTGAACTTTCAGAAGTTTTTTTTCTTTTTTAACTATCTGGTTCCATAAAGTTGTGTATAAAAGCAAATACTGTGGCTGTTAGGAGTACCTGTAGCTCCAGGACATTCAATTTTCTTTACAGCACAGATGGTTCTTTAGGAATATATATCTCATCTCCCTGCCTAGTGGTTGCAATCAGAAATTTCCATGTATATGAAGACCAGGGTGTTTTAATTTGTGCTTTAGATGTAGATCTTCTCCACTAGCTTTTCTGGACAGGTGGATTACTGCAATATAATTTTACCATATTGCAGCTTTTGTTTCTGTGGGGCTGACAGTAATTTACCTCCTTGAGGGTAAGGCCCCTTCAGTAACTTTAATTACTTTTTAGTGCAGCACCATTAGTTTTCCATGTCTATTTAAAGGTAGTGGTCCCTCTGTAACTGTTTTAAATCTCCTCTAGAAAATATTAATTTCTGTTCAGAGCACAATTGAGCAATGTTTCAGAGTGTGCTGAACATGCATTAAGTAGTTTGCAAAAAAATGCAGAATCAAAGAAAGGAGTCTACAGGTTTCTTAAAAATGTTTTTTAAACATCACCCATGCAACACTATTTTGAATAGTGAGAAGTCACTTGAAAAAATTACTCTTCAAAAAACCAGGGAATGGTAACATTACCAGTATGAAATCCAGAAGATTGGATGCTTTAGAAGCAAGGAGATCTCCTCCTTTCTTAAGTTGCAACGTGAAGCCCACACCATCCAGGGAGTAGAGCAGAACAGTGTAGGGGCTGAGCAAAAACTGAGCCCCCTTTGCAAACAGTCTCCATTCTCTATCATAGCACTTTAAGTGATGTGCTAGCAGAATTTGGGGCGACCTTAGAGAAGGTAAACTGAGTCCGCACCCCAAAAAATATGCACCATGTAGACAAAATATTAAGAGAAAGCCTCTATGAGTATGCCATTGTAGAAAGAGCACACAAAGAAAAGCCACACATGAAGTCTGACAGAATTAAACAACTCTGCTCAGAGGCTTATTCAGTGACCTCTCTTTGAAAGAAAAAGAAGTGTGTTTGGGTCATTTCTTGAAAGAACTCTAGAACTGAGTATTTGAGTCTTTTGGAGGTTAAGAGCATTGTGCACTGACAAATTACTTCATGGGAATAATTTTTTTGTAGTGTGTATGGGGAAATGCAGAAATTTAAGTGAGTTGGGATGATAAAGAAGGCCTTAAGGACTTTCTGTAAGAGCCTGTGAAATAGAGTGGTTTATTCAGAATAAAATCATGAAGCTTTTTGGAAGCATCAGAATTAGAAGAGTGCTCTCCAGTGCCTTCGTATTTTTAATAGTTCTGATGTCAACTCCAGAAGCCAGAAATGCGACTTGCAGACTGTGATAAAGGAGCCGTGTGCTTTTTCGGCTGCTGCAATTTTCAGAACAGAAGCACTTTCAAAAGATATGTAGGTGTAACAGGAGGCATCTGGGACTTGTTACTAGCCAGTCAAATTCCCATACAATAGAAGAATAGGGCGTTATAACAGATACAATATTCTAACATTTGTAGGTTTTTAATTTTAGTTGTCATATGGCAAGACAATGGGTTTGAATAAAAATTGTATCATTGCTTTTAGTGCAGGTTGAGGAGCTGGCCTCAGGCTTTCACAAGGTTCCTTTATAAACCAACAGAATTTTCAGGTTTATTTCCATGTTTCTGTAGTTTTCTGGAGGTTGTGGCAGACAAACTAACGTATGTGACATACTGTGGGTTTTGTCTGCTGCTTACATTCCTCTCCTCTCCATTTAGATGTCACACGTGGGTTGCTGAGGACAGTTGTCGACTCCCAGTTCTTGGTCAAGGCAATACCTTTAGTGCAGACTGCTTGTCCCCAGTGTTTAATCAAGGCTGATGTTTTCTCACCAAGAATAACTTACTCATTGAAGAGTCTTATTCAAGGGAATAAAATGGAATATTGCAGCCAAAAAGAGTCATAGGCTTAGTCAGATCATTGCTGGCAGGCTTCTTTCTCCCCATCCCAAGTTTATTTTTGACCAAATTTATGCCTAAATGAGAAGTTCGGCTTTAAGAGAATAATTTTAACATAAATGAGTCTTTCATATC
>NW_010172365.1:88441-89014 GCF_000695765.1 Mesitornis unicolor
GAAATTAAAAACGTGGAAATGCAGAAGAAGTGTTATTTTTGCCATTTTAGTTGATGATTTCTAATACTGAGCATCACATAGGCTTTTTCTTATTTTTGTGTTTGGTTTTTTTTCTTTTCAAGTGTTTCTGTACTCCTGTTGGAGATAGCAGCCTCCTGTGATGTACGTTCCCCTGTTCCAGTGCATACTGTACTTAAAAGGGTTATGGTTCTGCTGGCAATCATTGATAGGAGTGACATGAGTCTGGCAGGACACCAGGTTAGACATCCCAACCCTTTAGTAGTATTTTCATGCCTTTAGTAGGGGTGTCTTTCTCACAGCAGAATTTGTGTTACAATACTATCCACTGTCGTTTTATATATAAACCAACATAAATAGAATATACCAGTGGTTAAAAGCTTAGGACCCCTCTGGTTGATTGTGCATATTAAGAAGCGTGTCAAAAGGAGGAAATCACAGAATCACAGAATATTAGGAGTTGGAAGGGACCTCAAAAGATCATCCAGTCCAACCCCCCTGCCAGAGCAGGGTCGCCTAGACTAGGTGACACAGGAAATACTCCAGTGAAATGTC
>NW_010172365.1:89045-116839 GCF_000695765.1 Mesitornis unicolor
GCTGAAAACCATTGAATTTGTGGCCATCTGCAGGTTACCCTGAAATACCTTAAATGACATTGCAAATGAGCACAGTCTATAGTGAAAACATACCTGGAACTCCTTCTGCCAGCAAGAACCACAGAATAATGTTCAAGCAGTAAAACTAAGGGGCAGGCAGTGAAGGAAATGTATGAATAAAAGCATATTGAAAGCATAATTAAATACTAAATTTGTTCACAGTGTTTTTGAACCATATACTCATGCAGATTTGCAGAATCAATCCCTGAATTTGCAGTTCTCAAATTTCCCATGTGTATATGTGTATGCTACAGACATGGATTTGGAAGCCACTTGAAAATGTGACTCATTACCTTCCTTAGAAGTAAAATGTATTCTAAAACAGTGGCCAAGATTTTTAGAAATGGTTAGCTCAGCTGTCCATAATTAGGAAGCTGAGTTTGTAGCTTGACGTTTTTTTGAACTTTTAAGATGTCAGAAGCTACGTCTGGTTGCTCAGCAACTCAGTATCTGGCCACTGTGATTTTAATACCATATTATTCTTCACTATGCTACCTTCTGTTGCAAGAGGAGTTTAAATTGAGATTGTTAATATAAAAATCTAAGCAAAGCAAGTGTTTCTTCCACTGATGTGCCCCCAGCATAGCAGGGTTTTTTGCACAGATATTTTTCTTGCATGTTTGCACGAAGTGATTACCACTCTTCCACCTTACTTCTTCATAATTTAATACCACGTATTTGTGGTTAGCTGAGTGCAAGGATAATCTTGATTGGTATGAAATCATACTCTTACTGCTGTTCTCCTCAGGTTTTCAAAATTTCATATTTCTCTGTGACTGCAAATTAAGCCCTGAAGCAATGGATTTAGCTCCTGCAGAACAGTGTAGGGCAAAGAACGTTCCTAGTATGCACAGCTGTGTCAGTAAAGGTGCCATCAGTAGAGATATGTGTGCCCTGCAAGTTAAACTTTCTTGAATCTGCTTTGTCCCTGAGTATTTTCGATAAATCTGGTATTTCGGATAATAACACTCCTGCAGTTGGCTTTCCTTCTGAGAAACAGCTGAGTGCTTACAAAGAACCTGGGGTTGTGTGGATGATAGCCTTTTTTCCTCACAAATTCTCTCGGACCATCAGAAGCACGATTTTATGGGAAAGGCTTGATACTAGCAGGCACTGCAGTTGTAGGGAAGCTGGGGGACAGAAGAGTCACAGCTGGATGAGACCATCTACCGTGGTTACCTACAGTACTGAGATATATCATTGGCAGATGTCTAAAACCTGCTTTATTAACGTCTGGTGTATTCACCTCTATAAGCACTGTACTCTTACCAGCCTACTGTCTTCTGCTTCTTCCTTTGTGCATCTGCTCTAATTCATTATTGTGAAAACTCCACTTTGATCAGTCCTGTGAGGAAGAGTTTCAAATTGCTTCAGTTTTACCTACTTGGTTGGCCCTATTTTTGTACAAATTATTATAGTCATACTTGGGCGAGTGGGTGGTTTGCTTTTTCATACTGCAGCAGAACAGCCTTGTGCTGTAAGTATTTTCTTCTTTTTACTTCATATTGTTTCTGTACTTGTACATAAGGTGAAAGGTAATGAGCAGTTCGCAGTGGAGACCATCTGGCAATTGTATTCTGTTTTAATAAGGAGCCCAGAATTCAGCAACAGGGTGGATGGACTTAGATTAGTTATCGCCCTTTCATAGGTCACACCTAAGCCAGAAATGTCTACTAGAAGTCAATAAGATTAGGAGTGCATGTTTTTTTATCATCTTTCAGAGAGGAAGGGAGGTTTCTTTTGACTCACGAGGTCTTCTGGGTGAGGTCTTCTCAACCTTTCTCTTATGACACATTTCCTTTCTCCCTTAAGTGTTCTGTGAATGTATTTTTGGTTTGCTTTGTTGGTTGGTTGTTTTTTTTTTCTGTGGCACATCCAGAAGTCTCCTTTGAGAACAACAGATACTTTATTCACGTTCTGAGGAAGGATGCAATGAATCAGTTTCTGCTGTAGGAAAAAGCTGGTTTTCAAAATGCATCAATTGCTTCTACAGAATATTGCATCTTCTAGGTCACTTCTCAGGTTTACACAAGTTCCCTGAGGATACGAAAGCAAGATTTGTTCCGAAGGAGGGGGGACTTCTGGCTGACCTTTTAAGCTTTTAAAAATGTTGATTAAAAAGAGTTTAATAACTGGGTTTGTACACCTTTTTAGTTTGTTCCAGCTTGATTTTCTTTTTGTGTAAGAAGGCAACCTGAAATGTGAATGGTGCATGTTATTTTTAAAAGTTCCTTTGTCTTTATTTCTTAAATGAGCATATGATGAGTGTAAGGTATCAACTTCTCCAGTCTTGGTGACAGACTTGTTAGATCTCTCAGACAATGCATGATGTCTCTTGAGAGCATTTTTGTGATGAGGGCAGGGACATGGCCTCTTTATTAAAGATGCTCTTTCTCCAGAATTACTGTTCAGGTGCCCAAGTTATGTAAGCGTAAAGCTTACATAAATAAACATAAAACTATTTTATAAGTTTGGGGTTTTTTAAGAAGTCAGCAGGTAGTCAAGAACGTATGAGATGTTCTCTCATCGTTTAAGAATAAACTTAATACTAATTTCCAGAGTTCTTGAGATGACAGAGGGGTAATAAAGTTTCTGAGAAAACTTGTTAAGTCATGCTGTCTAGTTTTGTATTAGAGTTTGGATTTTTGGTGCTGGAGTGCACTCTGTACTGCTGTACGATGCCAGATCAAGTGGCTGGGGACTTTTTACACAATTGGCCTGAGGCAGTATTTTGATAAGGTCGAAGAGTAGCTGAGTTTATCTCTGTGTGCTAATATAAATAGATAGATTATTAATAGATAAACCCATTAAAAGTGGAGATTGTATCTTATTTCTCCATATTCCACATCAAATTCATGTAGCAATTGCTTATTGTAGATGTACTAGGTTGTAAATACTACATGGTAATTATGAAACTTTCCATTAGGCTTTTAGTATCTGTTTGTCTTTGGGGCTTTTATTCCAGTGGCTCTGTTTGAAATTTTTTAGAAGCTTATTTACTTCATTTATGTATTTCTATGAGATGTTGAGAGTTTATGATAAGATCTTTCTCCTTTGCTCATATAGACATACAAAAATAATTTATTTTCATACTGACATAAACACTACCTTACTTTTTGACCAGAGAATTGCCTACCATTCTCCTAGGATGGTAAAACAGTCCAAGTTTGCTTTACATTTCTCACAGGTTAAGGTTGCCTACATAGGCAGATAATGAACATCAACCTTGTCCAATAGCATAGGTAAGGAATGCATTTTAGGTCCATGTCTAAGGAGTGCACTCTAGTTCCTTTGTCTGAGCAGTAGCTGTGCAAAGTATTCTCAAGATGATGCACCAGAGACTGCAGTGCTATCTGAAATTGAAAAGATTGTCTAAAATACTGCATCTTTATTGAGTTTCTTTCTACGGTGTGGAGCAAAGAAATAGAGAAAATATTACTGAATACTATTTCCAAATGCTACTGATGCCACACTTTGGATTTTCGTAAAGGAATTCAGAGAAGGTAGAAGTAGAGTGGTGTTTGGGACGTAAAAGGGAAATCAAGAAAACTACAAGCCCTCCTAATGTGGCTTATATACAGTAAAAACTACTAGAAATAAAATAGAGAATTAAATTAGTTGGCATTTCTATGGAGATGATGAAAAGGTTAAATGCAGCTTTAGCAAAAGCAAAAACTCTGCCTTAAAACTCCCTTAGAGCGCCCTTGACTTATTCAGCAAGCAGATGGTTATGTGCGATTGGGTTGATACAGTCTTTCTGGGTTTCCACAAAGCTTCCACCAAGGTCGCTCACCAGGGATTTCTTGAGGAAACCAAGTCTCCATTCTGTAAGGAGGAAAGTCTCCTTACTCTTAAATAACTGACAGTAGAGACAAGAGGAATCGTGGGTTAGGAGTAAATGATCCACTAATCTAATGGTGCAATGTTGTTGTTAGGGTATTTGAGGATCCACGTTCACCATATTAAGAAGTGAAACAGTAAAGTTACAAAGTGCTTGGTGGTTGAGATATCCAGATAGTAAGGACAAAGGCTGAGTATGAATTAAAACTATTGAAAGACCTTATGAGATTGAGTGCTGGCAGCACTTGCAGGTGAAAGCAAGTAAAATTCTGAGTAGGTAAGTGTGAAGTGATATGCATGAGAAAAGACCACTCCAGTTCCGTAATACCTTGTAAAATACTGATCTCTCAACTCACAGTAACCACTTAGGAAGATCTTAGGATTAGACATACTTCTTTGAAAAAAGTCAGCTGAACACCCAACAGCAATCAAAATAGCAAATCAGATGCAGAGCATTTTAGGAGAGGAGAAGAGGGTAAAAAGAGAACTTTATTACACCACTGTATTGTGAGCTTTATTGTGCTATCTTATATACTGCAACAGCATTCCCCTTGTTCCCATTACAGAATGGGAAGAGACTCATGGAAGGGCATCAAGGGTGATTAAAGATATGGAGTAACTTAATACAGGGACAACTATTCAACTCAAATAAACCATGATTCTTCATCTTGAAAAAGTGGCGTGAAGACTGTGGGTAAGGATTTGACTGTTCCACCAGCCATTACAAGAGCATTTGAAGCTAATAGGAAACAGGCAAACCACACAAAACCAAAGAGTGTGCTTCTTCATGCAAGCAGTATATCTGTGGATCTCCTTGCCAAGGGTTGATGTGGGCGCTGAAAGTTTACATGAGCTCAAAAGGAGACTGAACAAATGCTGAAAAAAATGACAAATCCATTGAACATTTTAAAATATAAACCACATCAGGAAGTCCTTGACATGAAGGTGGTTGGTGGTTGCAAAAGTATTAGGAAGGGGATGGTACCAAGCATACCTTCCCTTTTCTTCTGCTGACCTCTAGGTGCTTGCCACAATCAGATACAGAAGCCTGAGCAGAACTGTTGATCTAACCCGGTACAGCTGTTTTTGGAGAATGCTGAAGATATTTGTACCTACATATTTGTCTCATATGATCTGATACCACTCCAGGAAAGTCACTGGCAGCATTCTCAGTGATTTCACTAGGTCTTCTTATCACTGGTAACATGATAGCCAGGCAATATGTCTCTCATTAAAAGCAGAAACAGCTGTCTTTGTCTATTCCAAATAATTGCTCTCTTTGTTTGGTACTCATAACTGCAAAAGTTTGCGCTTGCAAAATGCCGTAAGTTTTGCCAGTGATTTATATGAGCTATAAGAATTTTCCAGCCCTGATCCTAAAGCAACTTGCCTGGTGTACGTGTTACAACTTAGTACTGTAACTCCAGTGTCAAAGGGACCTTTAGGACTCTGAGGGTCATATTTTCAACCTTCCTGGCCCACATCTCAGAATATCAAGATTCAGGTATGTAGCTCAAACTGCAGCTAGCTGGGAGCTGTATGGGTGATGTCCAGTGCACTCCACTTCTTCACTGACAAAATAAAAAGTGGTGTGAAGGACTTGATCCCATTCCAATTGAAATTAATATCAGATCCAGGTCCATGCCAAATGTTCTCTTAAGTTGCAGGTCCTCTGAGGAGGGAACTGTTAGGACACTACAGTCTCATGCAGTGATGGGGCTATGGTTTTGCTCAGGAGATAGCAAGTCAAATTGATCTCTTACGGCATGCTGCTTTCGTGGATCTATCCAGTTTTGCCCAAAGGGTCAGACAGTGTTTCTTTAAGAAGAGTCTGTAAGAGTGGAGCTTTTCTTAATGACTTTCAGTTAATTGCCTTGTGTTGAAAAAGGCATGTACAAACTGTTGCCCTTCACAGACGTGATGACATACATTAAGTTTTGTAGAAGCAATGGTCTTTGTAACCAGTCATAAACCTGAAAAGTTTATCTGTTTAATATTAATTTCCACTGGACCTGAACCTGGCTAGTGCTATCATGTTGCAGAGTCCATTATAAAGATGTACCAGAACCAATTAGCAGGAAAAAAGAGTAGTAAAAGAGGTCTGTGGTCCTTAAAATGCCCTACACTGCAGTAAATGACTAAGAAATTAGAACACAGAACAAATAATTTCCAATTTGAAGGTGATGTGTTCATTTTTCCCTAAATAGCTTCAATTCGTTAGCTGAATGAGAAGTATCCAGACTTGTTCCTTTCATGTCCGAAAAAACAATGCTCAGATGGCAAACATGAAACCAGCTGATAGACCATCAGATAATGTTTGCCGTGCAGGCTGAATGCTTAATTTAGCTAGACAAGTGCACTCTAGTCTGGATAAATGATACAGACCCAAATTAAAAGAAAACAGAAAAGTGCAATGATGTCTAAAGGCTTATCTTGCTGTCATGTAAAGCATCAAATTGAGGAAGTTTCAAAAAAAACTGCTAGTGAAAGGGAGTAATTGTTACATGTTTTTATGGGGAAAAACAGCTCTAAAATTAATTTGGTTATATGAATACTTAAACACTTTAGTTCTTTTAAAATAGTTATCGAAGGCTAGAGCTAGATGATAAATGCGCTGTAGTGGCTACTTTCTCAATATCTTAAAAGAGTATCAGTTAAAGATATATTACATTTTTCATTTTATATGACGGAATTTTCTTCTCTATACATCTGAAGAAATTCCACAGTTTCAGTCCAAATTACCGTCCATTCTGTTTAAAGCTTCTAATGATCAACTTTGTGTTGCTGCACATTTATTAGCAACATGTGTCCCATTTTAAAAACAAAATCTCAGAAAGCATTTTAATAACTTGAGGCAACCAACTTGTTTTCCAGGAGTGTTTGTGTCCCCCACTTTTAAAAAAAAAAAGTAATTAATATATGTTTTCTGATTCTTTTGTCCCACAATTTTGAATAGGGTAAGGAGTTCCAGTGTGATGAAATAATTCAAAGGAAACTTAGTTTTCTCAGTCACAGAGTGATTAAGTGCAGTTGATTATATTTTTTCTCTGAAGCTTGGCCAGTATGAACAAGGATGTTAGTGTAGCATTTCAGTGAAGGTTTTGATGTTAACCAGAAGGTGCAGACTCTCAGAAGTGCAAGGGGAAGTAAGACTGCCCTTACCCTAGCCCTTGGAGAATCTGTCTTTACTCAGATAAAGTTTGCTGTCAATTAATAGGTTTTGCACCAGAGGAACTTGAAATTTTAAAATCTGCTTTAAAATTGTGTCTTCTTCTGAAAGGAGGCTGTTGCTCCTTTAGCTTCGGGGAAAAAAATCCTGCTGCTGCATAAAGGGAGTCCACTGCATGGCTTTATTTCATTTTTAGAAATAGTTTTTGCAACTTTGTCCAGGAAATAGTAGCAATGTCAGTTCAGTAGTGATTGAAATTGCTTACCTGCTTGAACTGAAGGCTGGATTGTGTGAAGTGCTGAGTGTTCCATGGTTTGACTGGGTATAAACTGTTACTGTAGAGGGGTGGGAGAATGTCACTTACAAAATTTTGTAGGATTCCTCCATGCTCTGCTTTCCTGTTGCTCTCTGCAACGTAGTCTAGTCCTGCCCTCTAACCTGTGTAGATACAGTTGGTGAATTGACATCAGAGTCGGAGTGATCTGGTGATCCTTAATATGTTACAAAAACCCAAACAAGGTGAGCTTGCAGTGTCTTTATTTCACAGAATCACAGAATATTAGAAGTTGGAAGGGACCTCGAAAGATCACCTAGTCCAACCCCCCTGCCAGAGCAGGATCACCTAGAGCAGATCACACAGGAAGGTGTCCAGGCAGGTTTTGAATGTCTGCAGAGAAGGAGACTCCACAACCTCTCTGGGCAGCCTGTTCCAGTGCTCTGGAACATTTACCATTTCACATTTACATTTTACCATTTAACATACGTCACATAATATTCATAGAAGGATACAAGATTTCTTTGACAGTAGGGCTTCTGATTTAATATAGCAGTTACTAAAATAGGTGCTTTTTTTTTGTTTTGCAAGAAAATACAGATCTTGAGAATTGAGTCCTTGAATTACATGCAAGAAAAATTCTTGGAATAGTCTTTTCGCCAACATCAGTAACATTCTTGATCTTTTGCAATAATCCAGTTGCTTCTGGCTGTGAGTTCATGGATCACCTGCCAACTGTCTCTGAACAGACTATATACTACATGTCTTGGGAATAATACCACAACTTGCCAACTTTTCTGAGCACACTATACTACCTGCCTTGGGAATATTACCACAACTTACCATCTGGTGAGATCACGATAGTATCACTTGACCTCCGCATGTGGTCTCTGTCAAGCACTTCATTGAAATCTGGCAAGACATCAGGGCCCGAACATACTGTTCTGTGCAGCCCTGAATTTTGGCAGGGTTGCAACACTTAGTAAGTAAACTTCATCTGGCTTGCAAGTCACAGACAAATAGGACAGGCTGATGTCATCGTAAGCTTTAACTCTCATTAAAGAGAAAGTATGTGTCAAGTAATTATTAGGCTTTGTTGGTCAAGGTATTTAGGGGAAGTTAATAGACAAAGATAATTGTAAGCAGCAAGGCTTCTGAAGAACTGGCATTCAGTAAGCAATGAAAAATGACCCTACCACCATGCTTAATTTAGAAACTGGATTTGTGTCACATTTCAGAATTTGCTTGTAACTTCACCTTTCTTAGATCCCAAATTAAAAAGGTAAACATTTATATAGTAGAAAAAATAAGTAAGTAAATAAGTGCTGTGAAAGTCAGATTTAATTTAATGGTTTAATGGCATTGCATTCTCGTCATTGTTTAGCCAAATAAGAAAGCAAGAAAATATATCACAAGTAAGTATAATCTAGTAAAAACTGTTCTCTGCTATTTAAAGCTATGTTTCATTTGAGTTAGTTCACAGTCATATTCCAAAAGCAATAGAAATAGGGAGAGGGGATTGGAGATCAAATTTCTCTGTCTAGATGCCACTTCAGGTTTTCATGTCTTTAGAGGATAGGTGGTGCAAGTCACTGAGAGAAAGAGGCACCTCGTTTTGTTTGCAGTGTGCTCACCTTAATCAGAATGTCATCACTCAACAGCCAACCCCTGAGTCCTGCTCAGCTCTATGTTGCTGGCATTTCCATGCTTAGATAGGTAAGTGAAGTGCAGTGATGGATTTCTCTAACATGAGATTTTATTTGTAATTTTGGATTTGGCTTCCCTTTGTAAGTGCTGGAAGAAACTAGACTGAGTGGAAATTTGCAGGGATCACTGGAAAGGGATGACACAAAACAACCCATTTACTCATCACCCAAACCAGATTTCTCAGGCATTCTGCGTGCCTGCAGATGGAGAGGGCTGATAGGAGGGGGGTGAACACTGGAAATAAGTCAGGTATGTTTTTCTCTGAATTAGGAAGACTTCTGAGGTGATTGCATAGGAGTTGGTGCTAAGCAGTATAATAAAACTTGGCTATCTCTACAGAATAAAATTGTAAGTGTAAAGGAAAACTTAAGCACCAGGGAGGTATGTGCAGTAGAAAGGGTGTGGTTCTCCTTGTTCCTGGTCAAATGTTTGTGTCATTGCCTGCTACTTTCTAGCCCAAACGGATTTTAGGCTGCAGCCCATCTTTTTGGCAAAGAGTTGGACAAAGATGCAAAATAAATTTTGCAGACCTTCAGTTGGCTTGTAACATCTCTCAGATTTTTAAGAACAGGCAAAGCAAACCAGCCAGTTGTCCAGCCTGTAATTCTGGATGTGAGTCTGAGCAATGAAAGATGATGTATAAAATCCTTATGCCAGTGCCTTTCCCAAAGGCAGTGGCTCAAGGAGATGACATTGATCTTGTCAAATTCATTGACAAAGTTGCCAGAAGAAATACTGAGCTGCAGTCCTACTATGTATTTAAACTTATTAATGCCCACTTGTTCTATTAATTGCATTGCTCTGAAGAGAAAAAGTGCAAATATGAAATGAAAAATTGGAGATGAATTCTGCCTTTTTTTAACTTCTCTAGAGTAGAAATGAATCCTAGTAGAAAATCAGCTTGTGGTGGTATTAAGATGTGATTTTTAAGTGTTTGAGGATTTTTTGTTGGGTTTTTTCCCCTCTAAATGAAGACATAAATGAGGAGGATTACATTGTATTCAGAGAAACAGAGGAAGTTCATTTCTCTGCCAAAGCAAACATCCGCAGACTTGTGTAGTCTACATGTTTCAATGCATGTGAAAATATTTGGTGTTGTAGAGTGACTTCCTTGAGTGGAAATGATATTGCAGCTAGTAATGAGATTTTGCAAAAGAAGGAAATCACAGCTATCTTAGTAATTGAACATCTCAAATTTGTTTATGAATAGTTTCCTGTCTGACACATTTAACTGAACAAGTTAAAGTGTTTAAAGATTAGAATGACATTAATTTTTAACTGCCCTTGACCATGACATTTCACAAAGGATGTGTTCAATAAAAACAGATGGAAAAATGAGCTTGCCCCTTCACCTTTTAGTGACTTTCTTGTGTCAACTGATTTAGCTTTCTGCCGCATGTCGGCTGAGTATTCAAGAACATCCTTCACTTTCATCATCTTCGTTTTATGCATAAAATAGCACAAAGGCATAGCAATTTCTGTAAAATCCACCAATGCAAAGCTTTTTTCTGTTATTAAGACTGAGATGTTTTTGCAGTCACAGCTTCATTTTTGATAATGAACACTAAATTTTGTGACAAAACCCTGTTTCATACCAGAATTATATCATGAGAAAAAATTAATTTGAAATTAAGCAGCATAAAAGTAGACAAAATGATACAACATTTTGTGCCATCTGATTGAAATATTAATGATGAGGGTATTTTTGGAAGAGAGATGCAGTTCACACTGTAGTTATAAGCCAGACTTCCCACTTAATGCAGCACCCCGAACACTTTCAGCAGCAAAGCAGCTCAGGAGCTGAGGCCATGAATATGGTGGGGGTGTAACCATCATGAGGCAAATGCAGAACAAGAAAGCACGATGCAGAGCTTCAAAGTCAGGAGGAAACACCCTGATGTAAAGCAGTGTGTGTCATGGTTGTCCTGCTTGAAGAGTGGTTGATGTCAACACTGGACTTGAACTCGTGTTGGCGGTAGCTTGGGAGTCTCTAAACATGCTCCATGTGAGAGCAGCCATGTTCAGAGTAACACAAGTTATTGGGTCTTGCTGCTCCAAATGTCAGTCTTGCTTATCACAGCATGAATTTCTTAACTTCATATGGCTTATTTTAAAAATATCCCTTTAAGTTTGTTATTATTCATTTTACTGTCAGGTTTGTGAGATCTAACACTGAAAAATCAACTTACCAAACCAAAATGACTGATCTGGAGAAACTGCTTGCTAATTTCTAAAGTGTAGTTATTTCTATGCATTTTATCAAAGTGACAAGTTTTTCAAATAATACCCTCTTTAAAACTGTTTCCATGTGCCAGATTTTTTAGTATCTTTGTGTACATTGTTTTTGCAATATGTTGTTGCTTTGCGTGGGATCCTAGTAAGCATTTTAACCTACACAAATACATTCTGCACCATAAGGACGTGTTTTTGGGAAACATCAAACTGCAGTCTTTAAATACAATTTGTAATGTACTTGTGGATTAAACATTCAGTTTTTAATCAAATGAAATGAGATGCTAACCTAATAAGGAAACAAGGTAGGGAAGTTCAGTGCTGAATAGACAGTTTAATACAATGTAACTGACAGTGGTGAGCCTCATGAATTGCTCATACACCCAGTTTCTTTGAGAGCTCCCTGAGTTCTCTTTTGTTAGTGTATGCCAGTGAAAAGCCTAATAATGCATGACCTGTCCAGGGAATATTAAATGTATGAGTAAATGTTGTTTAAGACACATTAAAGTTCAATTGGGACTTCTTGTGGTTTCTCATGCTAGGCGTGTTGAAGCATCTGTTGCCCTGTGAAAATGCAGAATCAGCTCAATGGAATAGCTTTTATATCATCAAGTTTAATGGGCAGATTTATGTCTCTGTTCTGCAGCTGAAAGATTTATCTCTCTGATTTTCCTAGAGTGGCTTCTCTTGGATCAAAATATTTTCTTCTCAACTGCCTTAAATTATGTACAAAATCATAGCAAAATATTTTTTTAAACTCTCAGACCAGAAATGTTACTTACATACCAGCCTACCACTTGTCTTTCATACAATGCCACAGAAGCATCAGCGCAGTTATGGTTATATCAAGAGTTTAAAACTGGTTAATGAAATGTGTGTCTTTTCACTTATAAAGCTTCTAGTAAAATGTCTCTCTATTTCATGATTTCTTAAAGTTCTTTGTGAAGAACTTGTGAAGAGGGTTGGGATGGTCCCACGCAGAGTTTGGAGTGAAACTGTTGTTTGTTTAGTTACAAGTTTGCTCTGAAATTTTCTGTGGATCATATTCAAACACTGTTGTAATTCGACAGGCATTCTGGCCCCATGCGAGATCATTACCAGCAGGTGTATCAGAATCTGACTTGCTTAAGTCAGAGTGTCTTGCCAGTGTTGGATGATAGAAACCAGTTTGTTGTTAGGACATGCCAGTGATTGAGTCCGTGTGTTCTTTCTCCAATCCTTTATTTACTTCTAAAAGTAATTTCTACAAACAATCACTCACTGTTTCCCCGAGCAAGACATTTTGTATACAAATTAGACAGAAGTCACAACCGCACAAGTGGTTTACAACAGTAAAAGATCCTGACATGTAATGTTGCACAGAAAGGAGAAAGAAGCAAGAGAGTATATGAGCTTTCTTCACACAGTTTATATCATATGCTATTGAGTTTTTTTATTTGTATATACTAAACCACCATGAGACATCACTTAAAAACAGTCTTTATTCCAGACATAATCCTATTGCTGTTAGAATATGGGTATCACCTCTAGTTACACTGTTTGAGCAGAAAGAAAACTGCTTTAAGGAGGATTTTGTTAAATGGCAAACCTGGAAAATGTTAGGTTTTCAAGTTTCCATTTTTCCTTTTCTGTGGCAAAATTATAGCAGGGAGAGTGAAAGGAAAAATAAATTTGTTGCCATAAGACAAATATTTCTTGTAATGTTTATGAAACTATTGGGAAGAGTGGTTTGGATTTTAAAACACAAACTATGGACGTTTTTCTTTACATCTAAATCATATATTGAGTAGGTCTACTGAGAGGTTTTCTGTTAAGGCACAGTTAGAACTGTTTAGATATGTCTATCAGTCTTCCAGGATTTCTCCAGTAAGTATGGATGCCAACTACAGCAGAAACCTACAGTTGTTCAGGAAAAACATGTTCCAGGTAACTCAGGAAGATGCTGTTCGATTTAAGTGTGCAAGTCCAATAAAGTCTTTCTATGGCAATTTTCAAGTTCTTCCCCACTTGTGTTCTTAGTTGTGCTTCTGAGCTGAGATCGCCCAGCTTTTTTCCAGGCTCTTTCTCAGTCCTGCAGGAAGTAAGTGTCTCTCATGTGTCCACTTTTCTCTCCAGACATCAGTCTTGGGAGCAGGAAGAAAACACAGCTCATTCTCTTGGTCTCTGTGTCCCAACACGGTAGTCCTTGAAGAGTATCAAGCTCCACCTCTGCTATTGAATAAATAGGCAAAATGTATTGCTTGAAAGGCAGTAGTTCCCAGAAGGCACCAAAGTGCTCTTTAACATCCAGTTTAGATGTTACATTATATTTTCCCCTCAAGCCCACAAAATCCAGCTGGGCTTCTAGTGCTAGCTTAAGGATTTTTATCCAGATTTTTCACCATTTTGGAACACCTTGGTAGCTGCTAGGTTCTTTACTGCAGTTATATCTTGACTAGTAATTACATCATCACAGTACTTTGTTATTTAACAAAGATGCACTGTGTGTACTTTCCAAGGTTGCATTAAGCCTGATCTCTTGTTCTCTGTCATCTACAGCAAGAGTGTGTGGGCTGTCCCTAACAGAACAAACTTGAGTGTGTGCGGCTCTCTGAGTCTTTAATCTGTCTTTGGAGACAGTAGAGTAAGATTTCCTTGTTGGTCCAAATAGTGATTCAGACAACTGAGATCTGTAGTCAGCATCATCAGGTGGGTTGTGAATGTTGGTAGGCATTGGAGGGACAGAGGAGCACAAATTAATTATATCGTTTCTGGCTTACAGAAAGAGGCTCAGTTTTGGGTTCAGTAAACCTGCAGTAAATTTAGGCCTATTTTGGTCTTGAGTAAAAGAAAGGTGGCATTTTCCAGATGACTTAGCAAGTACTTACGTAGATAAACATTTCTATTAGAAAGATTAATAGTGAAGAGTTGATAAATACAAAACCACTGTCTGACCTGTAAGTAGAGGACAGGCAAGGCAAAGGAGTGGAGCTCACATTGGAAATTTACCTGAGAAGCTCCTTGTCTTTGAATGCTTGCTGAATTTCTAGTGATGGTGGCTTTTGTTTCCTTGGGCCTCCACTAATGTTTTTCATTAATTCATATTCAGTGCAACTTAACCTGAAGAAAATATTGGGCTCTTATGCATGAGGAAACTCTAAGCCAATTTATGCATCCACTCCTACTGTATCCACAGATGTTTTGGTAGTAAAATAACCGTCAAATGCTGCTGATTGAAAATTTCAAGCATTAGCCTTATAGGATTCTTTTCCACACAAGTTTGACACATAACGTCCCCATGACATTGATGTTGTACTCTAAATACATTCTAAAATCTTATCTAAGCCCTTCAAATTTTAATAAAGATGTTGAGCTTTCTCAGAATGAAAACACATTGACCACATTCCTCAGATATTTTGTCTGCAGTATTGACAGTATTTTTCAAACAGCATGTGATTCATGACATGAATTAGTGGAAATTTTTTTTTGCATCATAGTGGTCTCATCAGTAAAGGAAAAGAAGTGACACTGTCTGTCAGACTTAGGTCTTTTTGACTCACTTTATTCATCTTTTGATGTTCAGAGAACACTTCTTAATATCTTTTAAAATTATGTATTTGTGGCATAACAGAAGCTGACCCAATAATTTATTCTAGTTAAAAAAGCTACATAGGTGAAGCGCAAGTGCTAAAACTGGGAAATACTCTGTTACACTCAGAAAGTATTACACTCAGAGTGTGTAGCAAAGTTTGGATGGGAAATTACTTCAGAAAATGTTGTTAAGGCTTAATTTCTTTATAAAAGAAGCAGCCAGCCATAGCAAATTATTTTCAGATTCTATTGTTTTTGTATATACAATTGTAAGAAAGAAACAGAATGTTCTTTGTGGGGTTTTTTCCATTTATGTTTAGCCTCATAGGTTTGCTGAGGTTGGCATTAAAGAACTGCTTTTAACAATTTTTATGACCTGTTCTTGAACTAGACACTTGTTGCATACATTGTAGTGTGGCTGGCTAAACAAGCTTCTCATCTTCTTTATGGTTTATACTGCACTTAGCTGACAGTATAATAAAAGCATTTTTGTGTGTGTATTTGACCAAACATGCATTATGGCAGTTGAGCACTAGCTATTTTCTAGCCTTTTCTTTAGCTGTAGCAGAGTGTTCATCCGTACACCTGTCTAACGTTCCTCAGAAGATTCAAGTAAATAGGAACGCATAGAGCTGAAAAAAATGAGCTGGCTTCTAGCAAGGATCCTTTCTTCTTAGTAAAGCGGTAATGTATCTTTGAGGAGTTTGACTATACCAAACTCGCATCCTTCATTCATCTCATACTTGGGGAATGGTGACTAGTGATCTCTATTATTTCAAGTGGAAAATGCGTTTTCTTACTTTCTACCTTGATTCTCAAGATTTCCCAGACTTATCTTTTAAATCACCAATCCATCCATTTTTCTGTCCTCAAGGAAAATGACTTCTCTGTCTGAAGACACAGGAGTGAATGTGGAAGCTATGAAATGCTCTTAAATAACTGCAAAAGTAATGGTTTGTGCTTGTGAAGTGTTGGGGAAGTTGAGATGCGGCGTATCTCCGAGATTATTT
Source organism: Mesitornis unicolor (assembly GCF_000695765.1). Lineage (NCBI taxonomy): Eukaryota > Metazoa > Chordata > Aves > Mesitornithiformes > Mesitornithidae > Mesitornis > Mesitornis unicolor. The sequence continues at coordinate 104,908 of NW_010172365.1, forward strand.
GAGTTCTCCATAGCTACTGAAGTTTGGAATATCCTGAAGAATCAAGATACAGTATTAAATGCTCACATCTGTAGTTACTTAAAATGCAGTGCAGAAGAATGTGATTTTTTTTCCCAAGTGTCTATTTGGCAATTACCCCAAATAGACATGGAGAAGAGTGCAGCATCATGTAGCTGTCCTCCATATAATTACTCCTCTGTAAACCAAAGCCTGATGAGTGTGTTTCATCAGTTTTCCATGTTCAGCTCCATATTGGGTATACTGGGTCTATAAGAACTGTGAGAGTGGGATTCAGCTTCAGTCAGTTGCAGTGAGTTCCTAACCACTGGCAGGCAGTTTCTTCATCAGGAGAGTTGCTCCATCTTAATATAAAGTAATACTGTAACTTTGAGCAAAAGTTTTTAAAAGGAGCTCTAAAATTTTGCTGTATCCCTTCCTGAATGTTTGGCTTGGTGTTCTTTTCTGGATATAAGTCTAATTTTTCAAATGTCATGAAGCGTGGTGATCAAAATTGAAGTCTGTAAAATCCCTAGTTGCCATTAACATTCTTGCCTATTTACTATGCCTGACTTTGTCTAGAATGGCCTCACTGGCTTTAGTCATTCACCGTATCCAGTAGACATTTAGTGTAAAATGCAGAAATAACCCATGGTAGTAGGAAGCAAGAGCAGAACATTTTTCTTTCCCACTCTCTGTTCCCTCCACCTTATAGAAACTGTTTGCCATGAAACTGCAGCTCATCCTGATTAACGTGCTCTATGTCCAGTGCAGTTACTTCCAGGTTTCTCCATATACAGGCTCACCTCAGTGTAGGAAAGGACAAATCTAAATGAGTGCCTTTTCTCTGAACTCTGATGATACCTTTAAACAGTGTGAAGCTACTGTTTGTTTAATGAAATCTCCCACAGCAAATGTCTTTGAAGGGTTCATTAATCTGTTGGATTAAAGTAAAGATTATTATTATTATTTAGGGCTTTGAAATGTTAGCAAACCACCGAGCAGTTCTGTATATTAGACATCTTCAGCTACCGGGAGTATCAGGATGGACAGAGCAGTGAAGTGATGCATATGGAGACAGGAACGCCAACAGCATGCCATGTGTGGGCAGCTCCCATTACCCTCTGCCTCAGCTGAACCTGGTTCTTACTAGTGCTGTCAATACCTTTCAAATATAAAATTTTCACAGATTTTCCTACATGTTTATGTTTTTGGGGGTTTTATTATTGTTTTTTCTGGGAAAAAAGCTAAGTTCCAACAAGCTACAGAAGATATTCTGCAACCCAGTGAAACTCAAGTCACTTGTAATAAAATTTTTCATCTTTTTAAAAGCAGTGTAAACAGTAACAAAGTCTTAGCTTGCCGACCAGCATGTTGCGATTATTGGAAGCCGAGGTGTTACAAATCTTCAAAAGTATGTCTGTGAAGTCCAGTAGACATAGAGTACAGGATGATCTCATATCATCATGCAAGCAAAATTTCAATTCAGATTCTTCTCTCAGAAGTCCTTAAACAAGAATTTGAGAGGAAAAACAAAGAAATTAGAGAGTTTATTCTCTAATACATACTATACATCTAATACATACTGATTGAAGTATTTAACCATAATTCAAGGTCTGAAGAAACCAGTGGAAAAACAAGATCATGCTATGGCTCAAGCTTTACAACGTATGTAAAGTCGTACTGTGTGTTGCTTAGCGTTGGTCACTCAAGTTCCCTTTTACCAAAAACATCAAATGTCTACCAGACGGGTGTTTCTGCTGTGACATTCATCTGCAGTTCTTGTCCCTTTTCTTCTCTGAGTGCGGTATTACTATTCCTCCTCCAATCTGTCTTTTTAATCTCCTGTTGTCATTATAAGTGCTCATTATAAGCGTACTGTGCTGAGAAATTAGGTTGTATGACAATCACTTTTTTTTTTGGTTACTGACAATTCACAACATCAACAAAACGTATCCTTTACTGTGCCTATTTTTCCACTTTGCTAGATTTCAAAAGGAGCATCCCTAAACGATTTACAGAAAAAGAAGAGGCGTGCCCCTCTTCCACCAACTGCATCTGCTCCACCCACTCCTGCCATGCCAAACAGGACAGAAGAGAGGGAAGACAAGAGGAAGAGCACAATGGGTGAGAGGTGGTCTTTTCTCCTGTGTAATCCCATGCATGTGCTTTCAGTGCTTGCTGTTTGAAGTTTTCCTTAATTCAGTTATGCTGTGAGTTTGGAAACTGGTAACTTGGGGAAAAAATGCATTTCTCTGCAGAATGAAAGTCTGGAAATAAGTGTTGGTATATTACCTCTTTTTTTTTTTTCAATTCAGAGTACCGTAGGGTTGTAAAAGCTAGCTAACACTCATTAGATGATTTGGATGTTTGGTACAAGCTCAATATCCAAAAGCACTAGCCCTGAGCCAATTCTGCACCTTTGAGTTCATGGTTTTTTTGGTAGTTAGTGGAAATATGGAAACAGTAAATGGAAATGCTAGTAAATGGAGATAGGCCAAGCAATATTGAATGCATCTGAAGCCATGGGGTTCTGCTAGTACAGTGAAGCTGGTTCAGTGTCTCCTCATGTTCCTGAAGCCTGAAGAAGTTTTCTTTTCCTGTAGTCCTCCAACAGTTTGTCATCAGCTGGCCATGTTCAGTGAAGTTTTTATTTTTAATTTAGTCCTCAGTTTTATTATAAGTCAATCTCTGCTGAGTCTTCAGCTAATCAGCAGAAGAAAAGAACTGATGCTCTCAAAGGAATGCCATATACAGCTGGAGACAACAAAAGAAACTGTAGCCTTCAGCTGTATGTGACACGACATTTACTCTCATACAGGAAGGCTGAGAAAGGATTTCCTAGACTTCTGTCATTATCTGACTCCTAGCTTATTCACACTGGTGGGAGCTTTGCCCAAGTGAGGACCCCAAGAGTACGCTTTTAGCAAACGAAGGGATTTTTATGATGGGTGAAGGTATGAGATAATAACCCCACATATTTGAACTCATTTTTTCAGTACATTAAAAGAATCATTCTTCAAGTGCCATAATGCACTCAATGCACTTTAGTTTGTGCCTTTGACCTGGTGTTTCATAAAGTGCCTAAGACATACAGATATGACATACTGTCATACATAATTGCTTACATTACAAATGCTTCACAGTTTAGAGAGAAACCTCTTGGCTTTGCTCCAACATTTATTTTCAGTAAATGCTTCACATTTAATGCCTCAGCATTTATGTAGCAGTAGGAGTCCATTATCCTGTGACATGTTCAACTCCATTGACATCTCTTATTTAAACCCTCTTAAGGGGAGCATTATCACTGTGCCATGTAACACAGGAGTTTTCAGCAAATTTGCCTACTTTTAACCATTGCAGATGTCACAGTCTGTCACTCCTCATGCTTTGCCCAAGTGCTGGTCACTTATTGATGACATTTGGTGCTTTAACGTTTTGTAAGTGTTCATTTTATTTTGTATCAGTGCTCAGAATGTTACAGCTGAAATAAAGCAGAGCCACTTCTAGTCCGTTCAGTACTGTGTACATAAGTGCTTGCTGGCCAGACTCTGCTGATGTAGGGTTCTGTAGTATCATTTACCTTAATGGAGCCTTATTAATTTACACCAACAAAGAACTCATCCCACAGTAGCCCCATCTTCAGTGCTTTTCATTGTCTGCTACTTTCTTGAATGAATGCATTCATTAACAAGAAAAAATGTTGCAGCAAAGGAAGATTGGTAAAACAGCCTCTCTTCAGGGCCCTTGCAAGAAAACGATGAGAAAGCACAGATGGCTCTGTAAGCAAGAGAGAAAAGCTGTGAATAAAGCAAGACTGTAGTGAGGAGAAAAACGTGGTGCAAGAAATAGGCAGCCACATGATGGAAAAAAGATTAAAGCTACCTTATGTATCTCCAAAGTTAGCCACAGGAATCAAAGCAAAAGATCCTATCAAAATATTCTTAAACTGGTAAATTCACTTCAGTATTCAATACTGGACCACTTGTTCTGACCCCAAAGTATTGTGCCCAGTTTTCTCATAGCAGTGAAGAAGGCTCTCCACATTTGCCAGCATTAAATTGTGGCTTGAATCTCTGGAAGCTACTGACCTCTAAGTAGAAAACTCTCATGGTTTAATCTTTCTTCCTCTCTCACTCTTGGTGCTGCTTCGCTTCTCAGCAGTACCAGAGCATGAGCCTGAGAGTACAGGAATGATCAGAATGGATCAGACCAGAGATTCATCTCTGCCAGCATCCATCTTCAGCAGTGACCACAGCAGATGCTTAAGGCAGTGTATGACAGCAGAACGAGCATGGTTCCTCAGTGCCCTTTCAGCCTCTAAGGACTTTCCAAATTGCAATAGCTGTAGTTCTGTACAATACAAACTGCCAGAAGCTTTTTTATATTGCCAATGGTTAGTAAGAGTGTAGTACAAGGATGCACAAGTATTTATTTACTTATTACACACAGTATTGAAATAAGCCGCCAGCCAAAGTTGAGAGCATTTCCTTTGATAGCTTAAAACACTGTTTTGCAAAAAATTACTTAATATTCTGCTTCTCCACAATGAAAAATAATAAAAAATCTACTCAGAAAAAGAAAAACCTGTCAAGATACCTACTTCAAAACACTGACCTGAGGCATCTTCCTCTTCTCTCACCAAGAGTCAGGAAAATAGTCACATAAAGTATCCTAGAGGTCAAGAAATGTAGGCAGTTTGGCACTTAAGAAGATAAAAATAAAACACATTTTTCACATTTCCTTACATAGCTTTTTTCTTTTTTTTTTTAAATTAAACTATTTTTCTCCTTCCTTATGTCTGCCAAAACTAGTGATTTCAGCTGTTAGTTGTGATGTATACATATGTGCTGTATGTATATGTATGTATACGTATACTCTGGTCCCCTTGCTGTTGCTTTAAGAGAGACCTAGTTTTTACTTCTCCCTTAATTATTTGGGGGTACCCAACAGCAGAATTTTATCCAGAGAGACTTTGGATATGGGTAAGGAAAACTCAATGTTTGTTTAAAAAAAAAGGCTAAACAGAGCGATCATTATCTTGACAATAAAATAACTAGTCAATTGATCCCCCCTGTAGGTGATGGACGGCAGGTGCCGCAAAAGCCTCCTAGAGGCACTCGTGGTCCACCCCAGTTAGTGATCCCCCCACCCCCACCATACCCTCCTCCTGACAGAGACATTGTGGATCCAACAGTCTGTTACAGAGAAGGAGATGTTACAGCACCAACAGAGCTGGTACCTAAACGTACGTTTGAAAATATATGTATTTGCATTTCCATTCTTCTGATGGTTACTCACAGGGGTAGCTTTTCCAGACTTTCCTCTCTGCTCTCTAGACTTATGTGTCTGTTTTTTCCCTTTTTTCTCAGCCTATTGTCTTCTAAAATGCCCAATGCAGTGTAAATAATTAATATAAAGTAAACCAAACACTTGTTTGAAGACAGTTTTGCCTATGATACCTGGCCATTGTATGGAAATGTTTAAAAGCAGCCATCAAACCTTGGGACATTGTGCAGCTGAAAGCAAAAATCGGTTGTCTTGTATTAATTCTCCATGTTTGTTTTTCTGTACTAACATGTTTTCTGCCTTTCCAGAGGTGAGTTCCTTTGAGATTTGATAGGTCTATCAGTCTAGGTTGAAAACTACAGAGTGTCTCCCTTAGGAAAATTAAGCCATTTACAGGAGCTGTATATTTTTAAAGGCCCTCCTGTCTTAGTGGGTACATCTTCCTTGCCATCTCTGGATAGTTCTTTCTGTGCTCTTCCCCGTGGGGCAAAACAGTTACCAGACAACAAAATACGGTATTTTCCACATTCTTGTGTATTTGCGAAAAGCATGTTTCCGTGCTACTTCTTCATGCTTATCCATCGACTGTCTTTAAATCTTTGTACACAATCCAAGTCTTTGATCATGTATTATGTTCCCTGTGGGCTTGCCCTGCACACCCATGTAGATCTTGTAAAGGCAGCAGAGCTCTGCATGTTATGGTATCTCATGGACACGCTTCCTTTGACAATTAGGAGGCTGTCTCCTAACCGTGGGATAGAGTAATGTCTCCATTAGCTGCTAATTTCACAAAAGATCTTTTTCCAGGACATTTTCTTTACCAAAATTATTCAGCAGGTAGCAGTTACTCTTCTACGTTAACGTTGGTTTGTTTGCTGTTGGATACCAGCTAAAGCATAATTTTTCAAATCCATGCTGAGGAAATACAGATTGACAGGTTTTATAGGGACAGGAGAAGGAAATTAAGGAGATCCATACTAGAAGAAAACCTTAATCTTATTCACGATGAACCCTAATTCATTTTTACCAGCATATGCATGGAAATCATTTTATACTTAACATTTTCTATTTTCTCCCCCCCCGCCCCCCGATACTATCAGCTTGCCTACAATATTTTCTTTATTAAAACTCCATTGTGGCTGCCTTTGCATTAATATTTTTGCTTCATTTGAGTTTCTACCACTGTTATTTTGCAATGCTTTCCTGATCTACCTTGGTGATCAAATACTCTTTAATCAATGCAGCTCTGATTTTATCATCCTGATCATTTGCTCTTAAACAAACACAATATCCCAGCCAAAAGGATTTGATTAAGCTTGTACATGGAAACATAACATGAGCTTTTATTATCCTCAGTTTACTGAGAGCAAAATAGTAGTACATAGTAGGTACTTATTTTAGACCTAAAGCATCAGTGTTGTAGAGGGATAAGTTCAGCTTTATAATTGTGCTGTGCTCTACCTAGATAAGGATACATGTATAGATTAAAGATACGTGTATAGTTTTACACAAGAGAAATGTGTGCAGATGTACCCATGAGAGAAAGCAGCATGTATGACGGATGCTAATTATATTGCCTAATGCCATTCTGAAAGGTGCTTAGATACTGAAGCAATTGAGCGGTACAAGAACAGAGTTTTGCAATGATGATTTTTATTACCTGGGAATGCCTCAAGCAGTGCAAATAGGGCTTTGGCGGTAGATTTAAAGAAGAAAAAATTTTCAATCTTCCTAGCTCTAACCTCAGCAAATGTGTTTTCTCATAGAGCAAGGTGGGAAGCAGCATAAGCTACTGATGCCAGGTATTGATGAAAGGCATATTTGTTCTGAAATCACTCTCAAAACAGCTTTCGCTGATGAGGATTGTGGTCTTCCTTTGCTGAGTGGGTGACTGTCGGCAGCTGTTTGTCTTTCACAAGATGAGATTCCCATTCAGAAATTAAAATTCTGTGATCATGTGGAGTATAAATTCTTGTTCCTGATGATCTGCCACTGTGCCTCTCCCTCATTCCCTCCCAGCAAGCACAGTTGTCCCACTGTGCTCTGGGAAATTCATGTTAAGGAATTTTCATTTCATAGAGGATGGTGGTAATCACTCTTCACAGAGTTTTCCAAACTTATGTGGAGTGTGAGTTATTTGTGAATAGGACCTTTAGTAAGATACTTGGGGTTTTTTTACTCTAATGGTAAGAAGCTCTTTCACAAACAAGAATACAATTGTTCCTCACAGTTTTTGCTCTTTAATCTTTTTATTCTCTCTACATTACCTTGCCTCTTAACTTTTTGTCTGATAGATCTTTAGCTGTATGTTGTGTGTGTGTCTAAAATGATATGTTTATGGGGTCCTTTCTCCTTCCTTACCTTACTAAGCAGATTGTTCATGGCATGTGATTCTAAGATCGACTGTGCTTTGGGAATGCAGAAGTGGAGATTGTCACCTCTGTTGCATGGCGTTGTGTTACGTCACATGGCTTGTGAAGTTCCCAATAAATCAGTCAATAGAAAGGTCTGTGCTACTCACCTCAGGTAAAGAATGCACGTATTGAAAGGCTGCTGTACCTAGACAAGCAACTAAAACATGCTGCCTTGAAATGTTTTCAACTAGCTAATTAGAATAAATGCAATATGTTTGGAAAAGAATAAACAATTCACCTTCTTGTAGAGTGAGATCCTGAAGTTTAATTCTTCGCTCTTACACTGGATAAAGTACTAGTAAACTCAGGGTTTGCTACAGGGTTACTCAGGTAAGGGCTTGACAACGGACTGATTTTTATATTTCAGAAAGTGTTCTGTTTTTAAAGAAGTGAAATAATTATTTGAACGTGTCTTTGTTTCTAGCTATAGATCAAAATAATTAATCATTACTTAACCAGAAAGTTTGAAATGGATGGAGTGGGTATAAGCATTTCCCAGTTATTTTGTATAGATGACATGTATACTACTAGTTGATGGATAATACCAGTTTAATTTTAAGGAACGAGGAGAGCAGAAAGGACCTTATCTAATTTTTAATGTTTTTCATTATATTATTGATATATTAACAGGTAATACAAGCCACTTGACAAAAGCTGTGACAGTTTCACAAGCAATTCGATCATATTTCTTCAGTCACCTTAGATATATATCTAGTCTTTCACAATCATTAGGGATAGTCTCTAAGGGTTGAATTTTGTTAACTTGAAGCAAAAATAGGTGGAGAAACTCACAGAGAGGAAGCTACATTTTCTTACATGTGGCTCTAAATCAATTGAGCACTGCAGGCTGCCGAGTAGGGAGTTTTCCTGGGCTGTCACAGTGCACTGCCTCAGAAGGCATCTGTCAGGTGACCCAGACTTCTCTTGCTTAGAGATGGTCTTTAAAGCAAGAAAACTTGCAAGTGGGACTTAGGAGGCTTATACCACCATCACTCTTCTTGCTCATCCAGCCTGATCTGAGGCTAAAGAATGAAGTTGAATCTCCAGCATCAACTGTCTTGTACCTTCTGGAGAATTAAAATTCAGGCCAAGTTATGCATAATTCACAGACATACTGCGTATCAGTGGGTGTTATGCTGTTGGGACTGAGTTTGTTTCTACATGAACCCAGGGAGTTAGTCTCAGAGCATCTGTGGGACTGTGAATCTTAATACATGTGCCTACGTACCTGCACCTCTTTTGGGCGTCTGTTTCTTTAGCTTTACTGAGCATGCTAGCCATTCTACTGTCTGACCTACACAGTATTTATAATTTTATCCTTTTACTCTTTTCCCCCAACAGTTTACTGTTGTGCATCATTCCCTTCATATACCAAGCGCGTCTGACAGACCTTGCCTCTTCCTATGACCTTCATACCTCTGAACCTCCTGTTGCCTCTGCTACCCTGATTCTTCTGTTGCCTTCCTTCCTCCCCTGCTGGAAAAGAACCTTTTTTCTGACTGAGATTTCGGCTTCCTTTCTTTTTGAACTTGCAGATTCTCTTTTAATTACTATTGATTATTTTTGGCTCTGGTTCATACTCGTTTGTGAGAAGTATGCTCCAGAACTGAATGCTGTGTTATGTAAATCTATACATCAGCCTTAGAAAGATTATCCGTACATTTGTCTGTTCTTTTTGAAAAGATTCTCTTCATTTTGAGCCATGTTTTAATTTGACTTGGTGTTTCGAATAGTGTGGTTTTTGGGACAGGGTGTCTTACTTTCAGTACTGTCTAAAGATTTAATGAAAACTTCCTAAAAACATGTTTTGTTTTGTTTTTTTTATTAGCCTAGGTATAACATTTTACATTCTCTAATATATTCTATTTTGCCTTCATTGCATATGTTTTGTTACTTTGGAACAAAACAAGAACTGGGCATGGCCTAGTCAAGTTGAAGTGCAAGATTCTTTCTGTATCTTGGCTATTGATCAAGCTGCCAAGAAAAAAAGAAACAAAGATCTGTTGGATCTATAAGGGTCCTAAAAGGAATACTAAGAACCAGCACCAAATGCATTGATTCATAGGCTTTACATCTGCTTTCATCCTGATGCTTAGTATGAGTAATTTTATCTTGATGTCAGAGATATCCTGTGGAAATCAAGGTGTGTGTTCTATTTCTGTAACAAAAGACGCAAACACTGTTTGCTCAAGATAAATCTTGTTCCACAAGTCTCCTTTTTACAGTTGTACTATTCCTAAGTCAGTGAGTTATAATTAAAGTATCAGCTATGGGATTGTACTTACCAAAAACAACTTTGTGCTGAAGAAAGTTCTTCATGTGAACGGCCCATGAGGCATGTATTTTTAATCATTCTGAACTATAAACATAGGTTTTATGAGTTGCAGTTGTGCACACACCCAGAACTATTCTGACCTCACATGTACTGTGATTTAAGACATTTATGTTATTTAAATAAGTGAGTTGCAATACATAACTCTAATTTAAATGATGAAAAATTATTGTTTTACCCTCAAGCAAATAATCATGTTAATCTTGAATCCTTTACAGGCAGACAAAATGAAGAGTAAGAAAGCAAAGCATTCCTACAGATAATGTGAAACATGACTAAAGAGGGTTTTGATGGTTTTTAATACAAATAGGACATGTAGTTAATAAGTTTTAAGTGATGCTTCAGAAAGTATACTTAATACCCTAAGGGTCTTCTAATAAAAGTGGAGGAGAATTGAACTCTCTGCGCTGCCAGGTACTTTGTAATAGCTTCTTAAGACAGGACAATGGTTTAATTGTAAGTCTTCTCTTAAAAAAAAAAATAGTAGGTGTTCACAATGTGAAGATTAAAAACCTAATTTACTCATTCTTATTACTCTATTTACATCCTATTTGTAACTCCAGTTACATGCCCCATGGAGTTCAAACTGGTATAAATGGGATAATGAAGTGGTGAAACAAAGTTGGTTTTTTTTATATTGAGTATGATGTAGAAGTACAGTGTATTGTAAAAGCAGTTCTTTGCATTGGCACCTAAACTTTTTAAAGTTTTAAACTGCATTTTGAAGTTTAGCTTAAAGGAGGCTCAAGTTTTCAAGAAAATTAGATTTTTTTATGGAAAAGTTTCCTTGCTTTGAAGGAATATAACTATGACCCCTTTCCACATAGCTGACAAGTTTGCTGTTAAAAGCTCTCTCTTTTCAGTTGGTCTGCTCAAACTTTTGAAAGCTCTAGGTGGAAACTCAAAAACTTCATTACTCACCCTTAATTATTTTTTTTAAATTAAAATGCAAAGTTTGCCTCTAAAACTATGGTTTTGAAAATTAACATTTTCTGTGAAATTCCTCTATAAAATATTTTAATGATTGGTTTAAGTTAGCCAGCTCTGCCTTTCTCAATTTAAAAAAGATATCTTGCTTATGCTAGCTCGTATCCTTTGTTGCTTACAATTTCATAAGTGCCTGGTACATATGAAGTATTAAATAGAACTTTAAAAAGGGAAGAAAAGTTGCTGCACCTTTACAAGAAATCATCTTAATTATAATAAATTACACTATGATATTAGCATGTTTAAAACCTCCCATTACTATATGCAGTGTGGGAAAGAACTTTCAGTGGCACTCATTAAAACCAAATCTATTCAGTGGAATTGCATAGATAGGCTGTTTCACAACTGTTAATTTATTAATAGTGTCTGTGTGTGCAAGGGGGTAAAGTTTTTAAGCACAGTGTGATTATGGGAACGTGAACTCGCTGGAAGTTTGGTTCATGAGTACCAGCTCAGCGCCAAGGGACAGTCGGGGAACCCCTGCTTGTTCCTGACTTTGACCCAGGACTTCTGACATCGCCTCAATTAGGCTGCTGGAAGAGAATGGGCTTTTCTGTCATTTTAAATGACGGGAAGAAATGTCATTTAGGTTAGTTTGAGTCTTAGGTTAGCAGTGATGTGAAAGGACATTAGTTTGGTTTTACTCCTTTTATTTTAACCATGGAGACATTAGAAGTGTTATGAGAATGACATGGAGAAGTTGATAACAAATTGAAAATGATACTACAATTTTTTTCACCAAAATACTCTTACCAGAGTTAGTAAGAAACACATTTAATATATTTGGAATTTTTCTGCACTGCCAAGCAGCATTGCTCAAATGCTGTCCTTCATGGTAAGATATCTGGGGTGAAAAACAAAGAAACAAAAAAACTCTCCTAAAATTGGAAAATATTATTGAGCCCTTTCAGCA
>NW_010172365.1:116870-118861 GCF_000695765.1 Mesitornis unicolor
TGCACAGATAGCTTATAAATCTAAACAAATTCCAGTATTACAACTCTGGTGTCAGTGACATTCAGTGCTCTTAGGAAATAAGGACAGAGATATAATTTATTCTTAAACCTGTTTTGATGATGTTGAATATGCTCAACTCCTACAAAATCCAGTGAATTAGAAAAAGTTTGCTGGTGCGTGGATTTTACTGAACGGCCATATAATACTTTTTTTATGTTGACCACCAGAGGGAGCCAATGTTGTCACAGATCTGCAGTAAGTAGCAAGTAAGAATATTGCCAAGCGTGAATTTTAAGCTAATAGATACCACATTTATACAAAGATTATCAGCTATTTAAATATGCCATAAAATTAACACAATTGTTTTGTTCAGCAACTAGAAAGAAAAATATTTTTTTTTCTACTTTTTGGGTATTTTTAATCAGTTAATCACAAATAGGAAAACAAAGGTAAAATATTTGCAGGTTATGCCACTGTGATGGCATCTCCCAGACGTAAGCTCAAATTTTTACTCTATGCATTCTTGCAAAGGCTAATGTCATGTTGGATTGGCTATTACATTGCATAGATATTGCCTGTATATTTATGGTAGCTGTGTTCAAGGTATGAAAATTATTGCGCATGTCTGGAATATATGCTTAAGAACAAATGCACAGGAGTAGGTCAGGTTTAATGCCAGTATAGAATGTGTTCTGCTAGAAAAGTTTATCAGCTTGAGTTTTAGCATTTTAAAAGCATGAGGAGATTGTTTTAGTATTCATCCTCTTTCACAGACAAATTACTTTGTTACCAGCAATTCAGTCATTCCGAGACTAAAATCTAGGATTCAGAGACTCTCCAGACATCCTTAAATGTCTTTTTTACATGTAATGCTTTGTTTTTTTCCTTAGGATTGAAATCTTTCAGGGTTGAAATGGATGTTGTCTTTCTCAGTGAGCAGCTGGGGTTTTTTCTTTTCCAGGGACAGGGCTGTAGAATACTGAACTTTGAACTCATTGCCTTACAAACTGTGCTACTGGTCCAGAACTGAAACTATTCAGAGCAGGTAAAATATGGAGAGAATATTCTGAATATATGAAGGGAAAAAGTAAATATTTCTTTTTTTGTTCATTTTTAACTGAAACTATTTAAAGCTGTCTGTGGCACCTAGAGTGCTGAAATAAGTGCCAAGGGTGAGTGATCAGGAGAGAAAACATCCAGTCCAAATTGTGTATTGCAAAAGCCCATGATACAGTTATTTATTAAACATGTGGCCATACAGTCCATCGTATGCTCATCATCTGTCCCTGTATTCTGCATTTGTAAATTAACCTTTGTGGTCATGAGTCTCATACAGTCATCATTTATGTTTACAGCTGCTTTAAGCCCGCTTTGTTGTTCCATCCCAGTATAAAAGTGCCGCTTTGAGAGTTGGGCCATGTATGTCTATATAAGACAGCAGTTTTGTCTTCCAATCTTGGCTTCCAGTCACTACCATGACTCTCAATATATATTTAGTACATGCAGTAGGCATCATTTAACTCTCCATACTAAAATACATGTTATTTTAGAAGACAGAGTGTAACTTATTCCATCCCTCCAAAATTACAGCCATGTTGTGTTCTAATGTCATTGCAAAACTATGAATTCCCCCCTCAAGGACAGTGAGACAAACTTGCTGTCACTGTTTACACACTTCTTACTCAGGTATCTCTTGCTTAGGATGCAGATAGGCTTCTTTATAGCTCCTGTGTGGCTAGAGAAGTCCACTGTTAAAATTCACAAGAAGTCAACAGAACAAAAAGTGACATAATGAATTCTTTGTTTATGCAGAAGTTCTTACACATAATAAACTCTGCTGATTTTTGCTGAAGTAGAGAAGGGGGAAGTTGATCTTGTATTTTTCTGTGCAAAAATTGGCTGCTTTATTCCTTGTTTATTGCATATTCTTCTGTGATGCTTTGACTTCAAGTGGTAAATGACTGTTGAAAGGATCAAGCGCAGTAGCAGGA
>NW_010172365.1:118892-144013 GCF_000695765.1 Mesitornis unicolor
AGAAGCTGATAACATACTGAATAGGTATGAACTACCAAGTCCTTTATATACATTGAATTTCCTTGAACGTGATTTTTTTTTTCCTGTTCAGTTCTAATAAGAAAATTGCAAATTTGGGTCAGCAGATCTGCTTCATTTTCTCATGTCCTGAGAAAGTTCTGAAGAAGGCGACATAGTCCTGGGTAAAGGTAACACTAGATGGAAAAGGGAGTATTTTGTATTCCCTTATATGTTCATTCTGCTGCCTGCCACAGAACTGAAAATAATACCTGTGATTTTGAGGACTTCAAGCCAGAAGTCAGTCCTAGTGCAAGGGAGCACAATTCCTTTGAATATAACAAAATATTTTCTGATTACATTAAGTATGGGACTAGCCTCCAGTGAATCAAATAGTCTTTCTAGCCTCATTTCCTGGTATTTGGGGTTTTAACTGGTTATTTACTAATTTCACAGTGTGGAATAAACCTTAGCTTCATATTTCCCATCCTGACTAAATGTGAAGACATTTCTCTTCTAATTCCCTTGCAACCCAGCTCTGCAATCCAAGTGGTCTGTGGATAAACTTTGAGTGTTTATTCTAAGTGAAGCCAGATTCCCTGTTTTCCTCTTTCTTAGTCAAAATAAGAGCAGTTTAACTCTGTGAGCTGTACCTTTAATAACTGAGTGGCATCTTAGAAGTACTCTGTTGTACTTGAACAGAGGACTATGAAGAAATAGTCACATCCATGTAAGTAGAGAGACTTTTGCTTTATCAGTAACAGGCTGGACTCAACATCTGTGTCCAGCCAAATACATGCATGTGGTGTGAGTGTGTGTGTGTGAGAACTTTAATCCTGGGTATGAATTTGAAGTTATGCTTGATTTACACATTATGTGTGGGCCAAACCAAACTGGAAGGCTGATATTTGAAATGACATTGAAATTTGTAGTGCAGGATCCTACAGACTCGAATGCAGGCAATGCACATGGAGCTTCAGAAAGCAAATTGTCGACAATTTTTGCATTCTCTGTTCCAGGTAGGTGATAATACCCATACCAAAGTGCTTGTCCATCCTTACACCTGCTCATACTCAGCTTTTCCTATTACCACTTCTAAGTTAGGAAACACTGACTAAAATGCCTGCCTGCTTGCTTCTAAGAAATTGAGAATTCTGGCCATGCACATTCACTTCTGGGTTTTAGGGCCTGAGGGAGCAAAAGGCTGAGAGCGGAGACAGAGTCGCTTTTGTCAGCTCCTTTTGTGGATTCCATAATTGGTTCCTGGCATTGATAAAGGAATTACTTTCCAACCTACTGTACCATAAGCAAAGGTGGGGTTTAATGGAGGACAAAGACCTAAAACAAAAGATGACTGAGGAAAGAATAAGAAAGAAGGACTATGACCAACTTATCTTTTTTTCTTTTGAGACTATTGTGATTAAAAGGTGAAAGTAACTTTGCTAAATATATGGTAACCTCCCATAAACAGGGAAGGACTGGTAGTGGAGTATCTTCTTACTTGTTAGAGCAAATGAAAAAAAAACAACTAATTTTTTTTACTTCAAGCAGCTAATGAAAATTATTATTGATGTCTTATTTTTAAATCGTGTAGGTTAACATTTTTCTTCTTTTCTCTCCCATTACTGTTTCCTCAATTTTTTTCACTTGATAATAAGTTAGAAACTAAAGGGGAAAATATTTTTTCGATTTGTAAAAACTTGAAAATTCATGGAGAAATATTTTCAACATTTTTTCTTAACTAAGTGAAAGCATGCAACCAGCTTTATTTATAAAGTGTATGTTAAGGGTAACAGTAAAGTCTTGAATGTAGGAATTCTTAAAATTATTATCAGTAATAGGTAGACTATTGCAGAAGTGCATTGGTTTTATTATTTATTAATGGTTTTATTCTTAAACTCTTTTTGAGTACTACCAGTCTCTCAGACATGTTAAAGCAATTCTCAGGAGTAACCAGGAGTTTTACCAGGTAAAACTTATCCTGCTTTCTCCCCAAAAGGAGGACAGATTGTTTTTTCCCAGAAAAATTTCAATTAAACACAATGTATGTGAACATTTTATTGATTATTTATAATTTTAAAATGTATTTTTTACTTTTAAAACCACTCTCTGCTTGCCTTCAGAAAATGAGAGCAGTATGCTGATTGACTGACAAGTCAGTGAGAGAAACTTAGAGGTCTGATTGTCCAAGTTTTCCAAGTGAAAACATTTGGTTTAAAAAACAAAAAAAAACAAAAACAAAAACAAACAAAAACACAAAAAAAACCCACAAAAAAACCCCAAAGCATTCATATACTGCAATTGTCTTGTTTGCTCCACTCCCTTGTGAACTTGCCCAGCTTCCTCTGTACCTGGCAGCTTTCCTCTTCTGTATTCATCAAACTGATCAATGGGATTCAGATGTTCCTCAAATAAAACAATTTTTCTTCAGTTCGCTCTTACAAAGAACACGGATTATACTAAAAAGGCTTTTCTTCACTTTAAGGATACAGTAAATACATGCCACTCTTCATAATACAAAGCTTTGGCAATGTATCGATTGCATTTTTTTTTACACAAAAAGTCCTTGCACAGGGAAACTCATTGCGGTTTTTTCACGGAGTTAAATTAGTGCCTCTGAGGAAATTAGCAGACTGAAAGCAATGGAGACAGAGGTCTTTAAAGTTTCATGCTGTAATGTGAAGAACAGTAACAAACCACCAGCTTGATCCTGTGCTGGTCTGATAGGGGCCACTCTACAGTGAGAGAAGAATTTTATAATCTCATGCTGAAATTATGAGCAGTCAGGAGAATGAAGCTAATGTTTGAGCATTACTGTACAAACTACTGCACAAAGTAAATCAGTGGCCAGCCACACCTGCTAAAAATTTTTCCAAACACAATCCTTGTCTGGTGTTTTTAGTGAAAAAAAATATATATATGGTTCTTTGGAGTTTAAAAGAGGATAATAAAGAGATAATAATGGGTAAAAAAAAAAAAGGGAAAAATAGATGGAGGAGAAAATCCCAGAAGCTTCACCTTCTTACTTTTCAAAACCAAAATGGATGTTAGGATTTGGGAATTTTTCCTTTTTTTATTATTCTTTATTTTTTTATTTTCCTCCTTCAGTCCCCATCAGGTAATTCCTTAAACATACCTTTTGAACTTCTGCATTAATGACTCAGTTCTCTGGTATCTAAAACCTAGCATACTCTGGGTTGAGGCTTTGCTGTTGCTCCTAGCATCCTTCCCTCAGGTATCCCAGGTACATAACAGAGAATGAGCTTTTATGTCAGCAGATATATTAACAAAGTCTCCTTGCTCTGTCCTTCTACCTTTTTATGAAACTTTTGGAACTGAACTTTAGTGTGTTATCCTTTCAGACTAATTCAGGAGAAGCTGGCAGCCAGTTTAGAAGTTACTGGAGGGTTTCATAGACAGACTTATAAACCTATGATAGTGTGACCTTCTCAACCTAATTTCTGTAGGAACTGAGGCTGAAAAGAAAGAAACTCAAAGGCATTTCCAAATTTCCCTTTGGAAAAAGGACCTTTTACGCTGATCCTAATTAAGCCCATTAACTCAGGTGAAAAATTCCCCAGACTAGCTTGTCTGTTTTGAGGGTATGATCATAGTGAACCTTCAAATTCTAGAAATGGCCTTGCTTCAGTAAAGCACTTAAGCATGCTTAATCAGGTACCCCATAGTATACGGCATGCATGTTGTTATTGAATTAACTGTGTAAATGAAAGCCTTCAAATGCTTCACATGAACAGAAATGCAGACAAATTTTCCCTGTGGGGATTCATCCCATGCAGGAGATACCTGCAGCTTTGCATTTTAATCAGTGAGTGGTCCCATCCTGCTCCCATTGAAGTCAGTGGCAAAACCCAACTGCTGAAGTAGAAGCAGGATCTGATACTAACAGCTCGAAGTATGAAAGGGGAAAATTTATTCCAAGTGGGTGTTCAGATGATGACCTATTTCTTGCATCAGGCTGCTGCTCACCGTAGCACACTACCATTAACATTTTACTATCCACAGATCAGTACAGAGCATAACATCCAGTTACCACTCTTGCATGTTTGCATTTCTTCCTCCTGGTATTTCAAGTTAATAGGGAAGGAGAGCCCCAAGGCAAAGCACAATTGATGAGATAATTGACTTCACAAGAGGACTATCAAAGAGCAGGCCAAATTCAGCTCTGACTTAAGTATTCCCATCTATGCTTATGTCTGAAATAATCTGATAGAGTCCATCTGCTGTTAAAGAGGAGTGGTGGCACAGCAGAGCTCTTCAGTGAGTGCTTTGTTCTCCACCTGTCCAATATTCCCCTCCTTACTGGTTCCGAGGGGGTGTGTGCTGCTGAAAAAAATACCTCACGCCTTGAGCCTGAAGTGGAGTTCATGATACCTTCTATTTGATTCTTACCCCGTACAGTGATTTCTTGGATATGTCTGTGTTACTGGAAAAGAAGCCTTTCTCTTTCCATCCTTCCAATATAGCTTTTGCATACAACTTCTTTTATGTGCTTCTGCAGTGGCTTAGACAGTGAGTGTGCTTAGCCTGCACTGTCCTTGCTCTCATCCCAGCACGGAAGCCTGGTTTTCAGAGCACCTAGGAAGTGTCTTCTGAAAATGATACAATGGCCCTGTGGAGGGTATCGCACAAGATCTTCAGGGAGATACTTAGCATACTCTGGCTCTCAGTTTTGTTCTCTGCAAGAGTAATCCTTTCTTCACTGGGCAGTTTCAGGAGGCAAGATGTCTTAGTGATGAGAAGTGTTCAGGTACTCCAAGCAGTGTCTCCACAAGTAGGTACTTCTGTTGAACTGGATGTCTTAACAGCTATGAGAAATTTGATAGCAGAGTAATCAAGTATGAATGTGCAGTAAAATGTATAATAACTGAACTCAGAAAATAAGCATGTTTTTCTAGGTTAAAATATTTATAGAAATAGAATTGTCCAAGTAAACCATCAGCCAAAATATATTGAAAAGCCGGTTGTTGTTTGAACTTTGGAGAGGGAAGCGAGTATTCCATTGTTCAGGAGGTCCAAGCAGAATCAGTGTACATCAGAAGAGGTCAGAGTAGAGCTTCGTGTCTTTATAAGTACAGAAGTGTATGAGAATGTTTTCACATCTATATTCAGAGGTAGCTTCTGAAAATCTTCTGTGAAGATATTTACGTTATTGGTGGTTTGGCTGAAACATGTTTTGGCCAATTAAATTGAGTTACTTTGTGCTGTCCTAATTGTAAGTTAGACAGGTGGTTTGTGCATGAAACACTGCATTTTCTTAGGGCTCTGTCTGACTTCAGATGATACTATAGATACTGTCCTATACAAAGATAGAAGGTGATATAAGGCCAAATAATGGATGCACTGATGAGGGAACTGAAGGGCAGCATCATAAATCTGAGGTGCTATGAGGATGGATACGAAAAAAATCTGCAAGAGTGATGAAATCCCAATTTGTCAACCACCACTCCAGCCTGGAGTTCATTCTTGGCTTTTGCTGTTAAGCAAAACCAGTATTTGTTGCATTGCTGCCTAGTAAGCCTGCATGTTATTAGGAAGGTACTCAAAGTATTTTTTCTCATTTGTGCAGCAGTTCTCAATAGAAGTGCTTATACGCCCAAGGCAAGTATGCTTTGTCCCCATAAATAGAAAGCAACTGTTCAATTATTTTTATGTGTGTTTTTATTTTTATGTCTGTAATAGTTTCAGCAATAGACAACTTATTACAGATTGACCTAATTCTCTTCCACACTTGCTAACTTTTAAATCACTTTTAATCGGAAATGAATACACAACTCTGAGTGGAATGGTGTCTCTGAACTATGGAAAGAGCTCTTAAATCTCACAAGTGTGTGTGTGTGTATGTGTATGTGTGTTTGGCTTAGGGTTGAGATTTTTCTGTCTCTGCTGAGTTTGCTGGCAGCTAGTCTCTGGGGAAGGAGAGTATAGTTACAATGCAAAAGTGTTTTATGTTTTTCTCCTCTGGATTATTCTAGAAATATGAAACTGTAGTAGAGATCTTATGGAATTGTTAACAGACAAACTGAGGAGGAGGATGAACCAATAGAATGGAGTACACAGAAGGAAAAGATGGTGAAGTTTAAAAAGAAAAGTTAAGCAAATGGCCTTTTTTCTGTGGTCTTAGAAATCAGTTAATAAAACATTGTTTTATTGCATAAGTGCACTAATCATTTCTGCTTTTAATCATTACACCGCATATGCTTTTCAGGCAGTTTTAGAGTGTGTTCTCTAAGGTGGCTCATGAAAATCACCTTCACAGTCCATTTGTTTAGATTCTGCAGTCTGCTTAAGTGGGAGCCAACCGCCTCTGTAAAGGATACAGATTGCCAAAATCTATCAGCTAAGTCTAATAATTCCCAGCAAAATGTGGAGAGTGGTTTATTTCTTCACCAGGCTCATTATATTGGGCAGTCTCTGGTTTTAGATCTGGATTTTACTTTAACACAAGGGCCTCCAATGAGCCCTGTTACTGATCACAGCACATTACCATTGTTACACGTGATGATTTATGAAGTCTAAGTCTGAAGCTATCTATTATATGCTCTTACATGTATTTCCATGTTATCCTGCTCCTCTAATCTACATTATCTGCTCGTTCATAGTCTTTTTAAACTGCATGGATTAGGCACACTGTCCCTCTCCTCACACATGAGTAAAGGACCCACTAGAGCCTGGAAGCACCTTGTGAGTCATTCTAGCTTGCTGTTAACCTCAGATAGGAAACACCAGGAACTGTTGTGAGTGTCTCCCCATCATACTTCATCGTGGATAAAAGGAAATTAACAACTCACACCACTGACTCATTGTTTAAAAAAATCCACCCTTCTCCAAGCCAAGTGACAGTGTTCTTCAGTTAATCAAGAAAAGACCTACTTTGACACGCGATCCTTTTCCTGTCAAAGTGCATTTTGCTCTTTGTGTCACTTTTGCAACATCTGATCCCTTCGAATAAGAAAGGCTCGTTACTGGCTACGGTGTAGGGTTGTCAGGGCGTCCAAACAAGGCTTCTGTAAAAGCAAGGAGCTAGTAGGTTCAAGAGAGTGCCAAAAAGGAGAGGATGAAAAGCGGTATAGCAATAGCAGCAGCATTCTAGGCCAAATGGGCTTTACAGAGGTCAAAGAGGCTTTTTCAGTCATTGAAGAAAGAATTGTGGGAAAGAATTGGGGACAATGAAGTCCAATATGTTAATTTTCCTGTGCCTGAAAATCCATATTGCATTAGTTTAGAGATTTGTCTTTGTTTGCTTTCTTGACAGGTGGTAAAAGTAAAGGTGAGTGTAGCAGACATTTACTTGAAGTGGTGGTTTCCTCTGAGTCTCTGAAGAGCCAGCAGACAGTCTTACCTAGCGTTGTTTTGAGAGAGAGTCTTCATTATTATTTTCAGCATAGGTTTGAAAGGAAAATCAGTCACAGTTCACAGACCTTCACAGTTGCTTGTACATGGAAAAAAGATGAAGGGACTGGAATACTCTTCAGCTCCCACTCACTGGCTTGATCCTATCTTGGATTGCCTTTGGTGTAGGAAACACCATTGCCAAAAAAGCTTTTGTAAAAGTTACAATACCTTTGTGTTCCAGTATCAACTAAACAAGTTTAACCTCGAGGTATACAGGTTAAATCAGTCCACATTATATTTATTTTTCAACCATAGGAGAGTAGATCTAGGTAGCTTAGTTAACTGTGATGAGCTTGGGCTCGACTGTGGAAATGCTGCAGATTCACAGGGCATATATATCAGTATTCCATAGGTACCTTTCTGATGATACGTCTGGTGGGACGTGTCCTTTGTGAGTCTTCTAGGTTTGGTTTGGGGTTTTTTTGCTAGCATGTAAAGGAATGGATTTACTTCTGTTTGCAGGTTTTCTGCAGTAAGAATGACTACAATTAAAGAGCCTGTTGGAAAACATGAGTGTGAGGCATAAGACTAGGAAGGAGACTGAAAATATCTCATGTGTGAGAACTGGGACTCACAAGCAGGACTGTGTGAGTCAGCAACATGCCCTTACAGTGATGCAGCACTAACCACAGACTGGGTCACAGTAGCAAGAGCATAGCCAGCAGATCAAAGGAAACTGATTGCTCCCCTTTATTTGGCTGCCATGAAGCCACATCTGTGTCCATTGTCCAAAAGTAGGTTCAGTTTTGAGTTTTGTAAAACAAGACACTGACAGACGAGGACAGAGGCAGCAGAGTCTGGCAGAAGGTCTCAGAGATGTACATGAAGGTGCTGAGGCAACAGGGCTTGTTCAACCTGCAGAAGGGAAGGGTAAGGAGAATTTGATTACTGTCTTGCATGTGAAGGAAAAAGATGAGTGAGCCAGACTCCCCTCTGAGACTCACTGCAAAGGGATAAGACTGCAACAGTGTGAAGGTGCAGCCAGAAAAATTTCAATTAGGCATAAAAAAATTGTGCTTTATGGGAAGAAGCATTAAACATTGCCCAGGAAATTATTTGTGATTTCCCAGAGGGGCTGTCTCCATGCTTGGAGATTTTCAAATCTCCGATGCTCAAGGTCCTGAACAACCTCATCTAAGCTGGAAGTTAGCCTTGCTTTGAGGAGGACATTGAACTAGGTGACTTCCAGAGATTCTTTCCAAATTAAATTATTCTGTGATTCTGTGACCTAAATGAGCTGAGGCAACACAAAACTGCTCTACATCCTCATTTTGAAGGAGGGCTGGACCTGCAGAGCATGGTTCCTCACCTCAGCATTTCCTGACCTCACCTTCAGTTTCTGCAAGGTAGTTAACAGGATTGGGAGAGGAGGACCTCAGAGCTCAATCCATTCCCCTGCTTCCCCCATACTATTGTTAAACAGTGGTCATTTATTTTCTCTTTGTTTGTTGTAAATTAAAAGGAAAAAAAAAGCATGTAGACTCCAATATGCTAAGATGCATGTTGAATTAAAACAGCCTTAATGGCAATAAATAGAGAGAGGTCCGCCCATTCTGTCCTGTGCTTTAACTGCTCTCTGAATGGTTTTTAACACCTATGTCTATGTACAAGTTTTGATCAATGAGCAAAATGAGTAAAATGTAACCAGAACATGTTATACCTGTGTGAAAACTCTTTAAACTAATCCTGTGTTGTCCATTTTCATAATTTTTGTTAGTCATTGCCATAATAAATGTTTTCTTTTCCAATTTCTTCCACCAGCCTTCTGCCAAGTGTATGAAAAAATGTACACTTTTTAATTTTGGTCTTTCATGATGGTCTAAACTTTTACTGTCGGTACATATAATTAGAGCACTGTTTCTTTCTCTTGCCAGAAGTTTTAGGTACGGTCAGTGAAATAGTTATGTTGTAATTTGGGGATCATTATAAGAATTAACATTCTTTAACCTCATGAAGTTTGTATTTTTTTATAACTTCATTGTTATAGACCATTTGAAGTACAGCAAAGAAATTTTAGTCCATGCAGAGAAAGTTTTTTGGCAGTGAGACAAGTAATGAAAGAAATTGGAAAATAATTGCCAACCTCTTGGCAAGAACTCAGAGGAATTAGAACTCTGCATTTTTAAAGCCATTACGAAGTTCAAATTGTTCATCATGCAGGGGTAAAATCAACTGTTAATTCTTCAAAAATGTTTTCGGATGCACTGTTTCTGTCATTATTGAATGTGACAGTAAACAACCAGCAGTGCTGTAAAAGCAGAAGGTCACAGCACTTAGAGAACAGTTATAGTCTGACAGGAGTTCCATATGCCCTGTGCCCATTGGACTCAGGAGTGATGACTTGGGCTTTGGTGACTGATTTTTTAAGTCTGGGTAGGATATGTGTCTTTTGAACACTTAGATATTATTTTGATCTCATTTGAGGTCAGTGGTAGTTATTTTCATAGTAATAATCAAAGAGAGTATTTTGCCCTTGGTAATCTTCACCTATTGAATTAAGTCTTCATTTCTGAAAGTGCTGATTAGCATTTAAACCAGGTGAGGTTTATCTGTCTCCCCATCACTGGCATTCTGTATGAACAATGTGTCCATATATGCGATATCAAACTGCACAAGTGCAGATATGACTCCTCTAAACTCAAAGTTCAGTGTTTTCCTAATTACTTACAGCCTATTGAGATTAAAGCAACAAGATCTCTCTTGTGTCAAACAAGAAGCTCGCATTCTTTACCGATGAGCTACTCTTCTCTTTCCCTCTTGATAATCATGGGCAACAGTCTTGCAAACAGACCATTCCAGTGCCCCCCCAAGCAAGCCTTTGTAACTTGTGGTTGACCTAATTGTGCAGCAACAGCACCGCTGCTGCGAAGCAGGGGAGATCCCTGCTATGGCACTCGCTTGGGCTTTGCACGGTCTGCAGCCTGGAGGAGGACATAGGTAAGCAGAAATGCAAGGCGTTGAGGGACACTCTCTAATTTTGTCTGTGGGTGAGATGTCTCACAGAGATTTCAGTATGACTTGGAGACTGCAAAGTTCTGCACTCCTTTCAGTATCATACCTCACTTGAAGCCAGTGGACAGGGTTGCATGTTCTTGAAAAAATGATCTTGGCATTGTTACACATTTGAAAATGCAGAGAGTCTTCTGAGGTATTTCATAAATATATTGTGTGGCAATTTTAATTTGTGTGTCCAATCCAAGAAGTACTGGCTGAATATTCTGTCTTAAGCTCGATGTGTATACATGAGACCTTGAAGATCAGAGCCTGTATTGAAATCTTCTTAGTATCATGACAGAGAAGAAAGAACCAAATGTTGTGATTTTTCTTTATTCGACCAAAAAACAACCTCAGTAGCTGCCATCGTTATGATCACACTGTGCTTGGTGTGTGGTGCTTCTCCGCGTGTGCACGCCCTCTGAGAAAAAATATGCAAAAAACAGAAGGCAGAATCACACCTACTACTGCATGTAATCTATTTCTGTGTAAAATTAGGACGTTTTAAAAGGTATTTTCTGACTCCTAGAGTCAAGACCACTCAGTGACGTTGAGGTAGGCTTTTTTCATGTCATGTGTCATTACCCAGTAATGCCCATCCATCTTCAGTTTGCACCAGTGGAGACTTAATCAAGCGTGTATAAGGAAGAATAGTTTCTTACTTAATCCATCCAAGGATGGCTCAACTTTAAAACAGCGGTGTTTCTTAGCTGAAAAAAGGTTGTTAACATGACACAGAACTGTAGCAGTTGTGTTTTATGTGTTTGGTTTCATGTTCAAACAAGTAGTAGTGGCAGTTGAAACGGTTTGCCTCAGCCGGCAACTCTGTTCAGTGCCATGTGTTAACTATGTTGAATATTAATGGATCTTTCAGTAAAGATGGAAGATTAGGGAACTGCTTTGACGAACTGATAGACTTGAAAAGAGGGGGATATTTTGGTTTTGCTTCAGCACAGGGAATTTAACTGTTGAATAGAAAGATGTCTTTCTGTAGTTGCATGCTTCAGTCTAAAACTGCCATTCTTACACTGAACTGGATGATTCAGCTGCCAAGATCCAGATGTAACAGATAGGAATTGATTCACATGTGGACCCTGATGATAAGAGAATTGGTTTTCCTTTGCTTTGTCAATATGCGGGAAGAATGGGCTGGGAGATGGAGAGTCTGCCATGGAGCAGCTTGCTGGATCACATCAGGGAGAAACTCGAGTGTTGTTACTACAGGAGGTGAGCTATGTGACCAAAAGGGTCTAAACCCCTGAGCAGAAAGATGCAGGAAATAGTTGCAGGCAGGCAAGAAGAGGATGAGGAAATGAGAGAGACAGCTAGGGGGGGAAAGCCTGCGTACCTTGTGTCAGGAACTGGAAGTAGGTACTTTGTTATAAATTGCTGTGCCAGCTATAGGATGGAGGCCATTTATGGCATCCTGGTGACAATAGATGTGGCCTGTGTTGTATAGAGGTCTCTGCGTCAAGGTATACTGCATTGTGCACTACTTCAAAACCTTCCCATGTGCTTCCACCCTTCAACTTCCACTCTTTAAACTGATTTCTTTGCTCTCCTACTTCGTTCTGCTTTTAACATACTGTAGCTTTTACTAATGCTTTGGTGGTGGGTTGTTACTGAGGGTTTTTGTTTGTTTGAAAGCCAAGCAGGCTATGTACTCTTACCTGTTTGTTTACTGTTTGGTTTTGTGGGGTTTTATTATTTGGTATTTAATGTCAAATTATTCATGTTTCTCCTAGCTGTAGTTCTGTCATAAGCATACTCTGATCCTTTCAGTGACACATACCTAGTTCCTGTAATTGCCATTTTTAAATGGAACGGTCTCTTGGATTAAATCTGGAACCTGGAGCTAATGTTAAGGAAATAAGGTCAAAGGAATCGAATAACATTACTTCCAAAGTCACAAGAGAGTCTTTGGATCATCTTCTGTCATTAATATCGATGCTTGACAGCACTTACAACTTTAATCATGATTTGTAACCCTCTGAATTTTATTGCTTCTGCTGTCAGAAATCAATTTCAGTAGTTAATGGCATCTTGTAACCTCAGTCAAGGAGAATGTTGGTTTAATTTATTTTTTTTAGTTTTACTGACAGCTACACTGCTAAGCTACGCCCTTACAAAATTATTTCTATGACATTTTTTGACAAAGTTGTTTCCAGTTCTCTGTCTTAAAGAAAACACTCTTGTGCATACAACATAATACAGAAGTATTTCTCTCCATTGATCATTTTTATTGACCTGTAGCTTCACATATGCTCAAAAAGTTGTGGATTCTGACCCTAAAAAACAGTGAAGTGTGTGTTTAATCTTAGTCACTCTTGTAAACCTGGGACTTCTCATATAATTAACATCCATCACAAGTGTCTGCAGGATCAGACCATAAACTGTTGTTTAATCTTCCTTTTGCTTACTGAGGTTGAAGAAGAGAATGGAGCACAGTTATCATTCCAAATTAAACATTTAGATTAGTCTTTATTGATTCCTTTTGATCAAAAGAAGTGTGTTTAGGCTTGATTCTGTCTTCAGCCACTCAATAATTTTCGTCATTGAAATTATTGACCTTGTTTGGTGTTCCCTTTTAATGGCATAATTGCAGGATGGAGTCTAGAGTTGTACATTTCTTAAGGGAAATAGCAAAACTGTGTTTTTCAGAAAAACAACCAACCAACCAACAAAAAAACCCCACACGCTAAATGAAAATCCAAGTCCCTAATAGGAACCAAACTAAAACTGAGTATAAAAATTGTACTGTGTCTACTCTTCTCTTAAAATGTACAACTTTTATTAGAGTTAAACATGAAAAGGGCATATCCCTTGATCCCCTTTATAGATGACTAAACATTGGAGAAGGTTCTGCTGTAAGCATAGTACTGTCTACTTTTCTGTACACTCATTGGTGGATTTTGTATGCTTTGAAAAAGAGACAATTGTTATTCTCCCACCTAACGCATAGGAAGTTGAAGTGTGGTAAAATAAAGTGACACCCAGTGGGCCAGCAGTAGATCTAGTTTACCAGTTCAGTGTCCTGACTGGGAAATGGTGCCCATTTTTACCTGTGTATGAACTTCATATTGGAAGAGTCATTATCTGTTTGGCAGCATGGAAGAGGAATAATGAGATTATGTTGTCAGAAGCAATAACAGGAGTGATTTCTTGCACCACATCATTGAAACTTTAGTCTAATTCCCAAAAAAACCCTGTCCCTTGAAAGTTATTTCTTTGTAGAAGTAAGGAAACAGATTTGCTGTGAAAGTTATAAAGCCCAAACTACACAGGACAGGCATAGCAAGCCACCTATCTAAAAGAAAAGGACAAAATTTTTATCACTTTTCAAATCGTCTTTATCCTATATATAAATATTGAGCTCCATCCTACTATTTCTGAGGTATTTCTTATGTTTTTTTCCAGTTACAGAGGAATAGTGCTCTGTGTTTGATTTATGTACTGATGACTCTCAGCTAACTTTCCTTGCTATATTTCATGTAGAGAGCCTGCTGCCTGCACATGATGATGTTAATGTAGTGGATGACGTAGTTCTGGAGCTATCAGAGATGGAAGAAACGGCATCGGAAAGCAGCTGTTTTGCGTCTGAGGACACCACGGAAGACTCGGGCGTTGTGAGCTCCCCATCTGACATTGTATCTTTAGATTCACAAAATGACAGTGTGAAGTTGAGAGACATCAAGCTGGTCAATGGCTACATGGACTCCACTGAGGCAACTGCAATGTATGGCGCAGAGACGTGCCCTGTGAGGAACACCTACGGTGATAGCGTGGGATCTGACAGTGCTCCACAGAGGTAACAAATTATTTGCAACAGCTCTTGGAAAACATCTTGCATGTCTTCCTTGTGGGGAATCATTTGAGAAAACCAACTTTTACTTTCTTCTCTTTCATAAACCGGTACCAATGCCAAGTGACTCCTCCCAGTGAAAAGCTCACTGCCAAATCCCCTCCAGTGACATACTTGTTGCAACAGGCAAAGGTCACTTTTCTGTTTGAACTCATAGTTCTATTTCTTGCGAAAGACTGCTGCCCTCCGGAGTTGATTTATTCAAAAAGTCTGAAATAATTTTGTTACTGTTTGGTTTATTTTGTAGTTCTGATAGCATATGAAGTGCTTAAAATGTTACTGTATACTGATCTAGAAAAATAACATGCAAGTCATAAAATGGTAAATTCATAAAAAGAAAAAATTCAAGCTACTGAAAGCAAGGTGGAAAAGGATTGTATTTCATGAAGTTTGGAGGTTAGTTTGTGGGTGTGTGCACGCATAAATATGTTCACCTAATGCTAACCTCCACTGGCATTATACCTTGGGGTTTTTTTTTCAGCCTATTTTGGGTTTTTTTCCCTTTTCTTTGTTTTAATAAACATTTTCCTGCAGTTTTTGCAAGAAAATACGAGAATCTGAAATTTAACTAGAAACTGCCTTCAGGCACGAGTGACTCTGACACTGTTTGCCAAAACTCACATGGTTGGTGGCAGGACTGCAAGAGAACCCAAAATTTATAGGACTTTGCAAATATGAACTGGCCAAATAGGAAGCTATGCCTCCAGCAAGGAGGGTGGCCTGGTAATACTGACAGGGATCCGCTCTGTGTGATGCTGCAGAGTCATGGGACAGGGGCCAGAAATTCCTCTGAATTCTCAGTTGACACAAAGTCTGTGCTTTCTGGTCTCTCTCCATTCAGCTGCTAATCTGTAGCTCCTTCATAAGAGTATGTATCATGACCTAGTTATTTCCTTCCACACATTTCTGAGGGAGAACTTCATCTTGGATCATGTAGAGACGTATTAGGCCAAAGTCAGTATTTAACCTATTGGAATGATCTCAGGACTTTTCTTTATACATCAGTATCAATAGGGACAGGGTCAAGCCTCAGTAAGATACGTGCTCAACAATACATTTTTCTTGTTATTTGTCCTTTTACCATTTCTTAGGTCCTGATGCAGTCTCTATTTGGAGGATCAGATAGGTTAGCATAGGAACTGCAATTAACATTCCAGACCTGATCCAAAAAAGCAACCCATTAATTTCAGTAGACTTAGATTGGGCTTTGTAAGATGATTGTATAACTGATCTATCCCAACTTTCCTCAAAATGCAGGATCTAAGCTGGTTAGGAAAGCACACATGCACATTGAGTGTGGGGAGGGGAAGAAGTTGTCATAATGTTGAGCAAAGACATCAAAGCAAAGCCTTGTAAGAATAATCCTAATCAGTGAAAAATATTTTGGACTTTTTCTGGTGTTCTAGCTAAATAAAAGATTGATCACAGGTCATTAAGTGACACGCTCCCTTTTGGCAGTCAGTATTCTCTCCATCTTTCATTTCAGCCAAAAATATATATTCTGTACATTGCATTGGCATTTACCGTTGCCACACAAACACACAAAGTTTTTAATCATTGGAAATAGTGCACAAGAGACAATGGGACATTTCAGAATCTGGCTGGCAGGACTGCTGCTCCAGGGTCTTGTCGAGGAGGAGGAGCAGAAGCTGGAAGGGCAGCGTGGTGTGAGGGAGATGATTGCTACCCCTGCTCAGCCGCTATGAGGCCAGTGCTGTTTTACTGTGTCCAGTCTTGGGCCTCCAATTCAAGGGAGAGATTGGCAAACTGGAGAGGGTCCAGAGGAGAGCAACTGAGAGGGCTGGGAGAGGAGACAACTGGGTTGTTCACCTTGCAAAAGTGATGTGGGTAATTAAGGACATGATTGCAGTCATTCCCTGCAAGGGAGGATGAGGCGGCTTCTCAGGGGTACATAGTGAAAGGACAGGAGACTGCCACCAGCAGCTGCTGTAAAGGAAGTAAAAATTGAATATAAGGAGGAAATTTCTTAAAACAGGAGCAGTTTAGCAGTGGAAGAGGTTGCTCAGAGAGTTTGAGAAATCTCCATGCGTGGAGGCTCTTAGAACTCAGACAGGCAAAGCCTTGGGCAGCCTGGTCTAGCTTTGAAACTGACCCTGCTAGGAGCAGGAGGTTGGGCTAGGCTTCCAATTTAATATTTTCTGTGATTTTTATCGTGCTAAATATCCTGTATTTATCTAATATGTCCACAGTTCTAAAAGAGTGGTTTTAGATTGAAATACTGTTGTTTCAGGAGCGTGGTTATTTTTCATATATTCTATTTACTTTTTTAGACTCTGGCACAGCAAAATTACTTCAGATGGACTTTAGGGTATAATAGAAACTTAATATTTGTCATTTATTTTAATTTTACATCAGCAAACACTTAGATTGCCAGAGCAGCAATGCTGATAGTAATATCTTTGAAGCTTTTATGCTCTGAATGTGCTGGTAATATTTGGAGGTAAATCCAGTTCCACTCCTAATGTATGTTTGTAAACAAACCAGCTTTGAAAATTGTGCTCATCTAAATCCTTTTGAGGTCAACTTGCTAAGTTTTCAAAAGCCACTTCCTAAGTGTAGAGGGAAGGGAAAAAAAGAGGTTTTTTAAACGTGTTTATATGAAATTCTTCTTTTAGTGGAATGTAAATCAATTCTGAGTACAATTTTGAGTACAGCCAAATTTGGATAACAGCAGTTTCAACTTCCACAGTCAGAGCAGCTGCCACCCCACTAATAATACCGTTTGGGAGCTCTGAGATTGTATGTAATTCTTGTGATGAACGGGCTACTTTCAGGACCAAACCAGCCTCCTGAATTCCCAGGCAAATCAAAGTGCTGTTCATGTGAATAGTTGATACGAAGCTATACAGAGTTTGAATATGTTTTGTAAGCTACAAATCTTAAAGGAAAATCTTACATGGAGTTTATTAATACCTTTCTGTCTTCTTCTAGTCTGTGTACAAAGATCTAACTCAATTCTAAAAGGAAGGTAAGACCAAAGAAATTGGGAGAACTTGTTTCAACTCTAAAGTAGCAGTAGTTAGTGGCAGTGAATTGTAGTCCTCCTTGAGTTTGAGCTCCAGTGAAGCTGGAAATTATGTTCAGTTACTAACTTGGCTGAGGCTTGATAAAAAAAGGTTAATAAGGATAGTGGAATTATGTAGCTTGTCATTTTAAATAGTAAAGCTGACTAAAGCTTGAACTTTTCACCCAATGAAATAACTAATTCCTAAGAATTTATAATGTTGTATATTAAAATATAATTCTGTACTCTGTGGGCTGTGAAAAGTATACTTAAAGCAGAAGCAATTTGTATTTGGAGTCTGAAGGGCTGTAAAGAAAGTCCAAGTGGCATTTTGCACATGCACTGTGAAGAACTGCAGCAAAGAACAAAGTCCACAGTTCTCACCTAGGTTTGGTCCAGAGACTTAACCTGTGCTCCAGGAGGTCAAAAGTATTTTGCCATCTTGCTTATTCTGGTTAATTGTATGTTTAGTTTTAAACTCATTTTTCTTAGAGTTTCTGGAATTGTTTGCTGGGTGGCCTGGGTGGTCTCTGCGTAGCTGAAATGCTTGATAGCATTAGAATATCACAGCAAGGTCTGCACCTCATCTGCTGCTGCAGTCAAGGGAGGTTGAGAGCATTTGAGGGTGCAGTCTTTAATGTGCCATAGGTTTGTCTGCACACAGCAACATAACAGTATGGCCAGGTCAGAAATGACACATACCATGGGCTTTGGACACACAGAAATGACAACCACAGCAGAGCTCAAATCTCATTTGGTTCCCAGAGCACAGGAACAGAAATTTCTAAAAGAGGGTTCCCAGATTCCAGGGTTCCCAACCTGGGGTCTTTGCTCCATTGTTTTGTTTTCTAGTACATGGGAGCAACTTGCAAGTGCACTCTTTTGTTTTCTTTTGTTCTGTTTTCTTTTGGGATTTTTTTCCAAGCAATCTTAATCCAAATACACATTATTCAGCATGTAGAATATAATATGAAATTACAGAACGCTATTTCTGCCCTTGGCTCTGCCTCTAACCTGTTAAACCATCTTTGCCTCTTCACCTCTGATATCTCCTTCAGCCACTGACTTTTTTCATGATAAAAACCATAACACAGCTATCATATCTCATGGTATGTTTGTACAGTGCCTGGCAGAGCAGAATTCAGACCTCAGCTGGAGGTGCCAAGGACTAACTCCATATAAATAATTGACTACATGCAGTGTTTGGCTGCAAGTGTTTTAGTGTTAACTGCTGACTGAACACTGTACTAGATAGTTCTCTTTCTTCATATCCTTCCCTATGGTTGATTTCTTTGTGTCATGTATCTGTTCACCAAATTTTAATATATAGTGTTAAATGAGTAACAAGAAAACCACAGAGAAGCTGAAATGTTGCTTATGTAGCAGTAAGTACATCTCATGATCTCACAGTGTTGCAACTCTGTCCTCCCATACCCCTTCCTTTCCCATCCCTTGTATGGTGTCATCACGCAAGGTTCCTAGGGGCAGGGATCAGTCAGTTTTATATGCCTGTAAAGTATCATGCACACCTACTGTCTGGAGCTTTATAAATAATTACACATTAAAAATTATGTTAAAATAATGTTATTAGGGATGCTAGGTCACACACTCAAAGTTAGGTAACATTAATATTAAGGCTGTCTCTGTAACCTTAGCTTCCCCCTTTTAACCTTAATTCCTCCTCTTTTGTGTAGTGTGATAAAGTTTCTAGTTAAAGTAATCATGCTCTGTTTTGGTTTATTTTCTTTCTAAGTTTCAGAGCTCAATTAATGGAGCAGTTATACCACTGTTCACTCTCGATTCAAATTCTCTTTTGAAGACAGGACTGTTTCATTTCCTTTTGCTCTTTTTATCTTACGCATCACACCCATATCCATGTGCCATGCAGACTTTAATTAATTTCTCTGCACAGTACTCATGTGAGAAGAAAAGGTGGCATTATACTGTTTTAGAGGAGGAGAGCCAATGCGCAAAGAATAAGGCAGACTAGGGACTAGTTAGATCGCACAGAACCTCTTTTATTTCAGAGGGCTAAGCATTAAATACCATTTTATGTATCAGAATGCACCTTTCCTTTTCCTCCAAACTCTGTTCTTGGAAGACATTTAACCATTTTAGCCAAAATAAAATAATAGAGTGATCATGGGCATGATAGAAATTGTCGCGTTTGAACTGCCACCGAGCAAAGCTGTGTAATTGCTTGAAGTTATAAGCAATTGTAATCAGGGGCCTAAAAGGGGTCTTAAGAGTGAGTTGTTCCACCCAGCCTCTCTGAGAGCAGGAAAAAAACACTTTAAAATACGAAACATATTTTTAATTTTTAGAAGCTTTTAAATGTATTAAAATATTTGAAAAATAAAAGTCTTTTAAAATGTAAAGGGAACTTGGCGGTTATAATGCTAAAATGAATAGTCTTGTCTAGGACAAAAAGATAAAATACTTTCTGCACGTCTGAAAGGGATTTTCCCCTCTCTTGGGTTTCTGTTTCAGTAGCCATGAGAGAGGAATATTTTTTCACGTACAGCTAGAGGAAAACATAGGGTGGGGGTGGGGGAACCTCCTGAGATCTGTTCATGCTGTGGATCTGGACAGGGATAATCCCATTTCCTCCCTTTCTCTTGGAAGAATTTTTTACCTTTGGCTCTGGTTGGGGTAGTTGAAGCTGTTGGGAGGAGGAGAAGAGTCCTCTTCCATATACTCACTATTTGCTAGAAAACTGTTAGGATTTTGATGAGTTAGTTTAAAACAAAAGCTTGAAAGGATAGGGGTGGGTGAACTTGTTCTGCTTAATTTTCAGCCCATTCAAATTCAAATGTTACAAGGTTTTGTCTTCCACTTGGGAAGGATGGGAGGGAATGAGAAGTCAGTAGCTGGAGAGAATTCAGTGCTGAAGCTGGTTGGAGGGAGAAAAAACACAATAGTGAGTGGCAGAAGGCAGGCAGGAAGGAAAGAGAAAAACTGTAATGAAGAATAGCAGCGTATGTATTATATATACCTCTTGTGCACAAACTTGTTCAGTGTAATTCCATGTCACTTGTAACTATCTCTGAGAAATACAGGAAAGTTTACTCTGTCATTTCTCTATAGGATTGGTTTTATTTTAGCTGGATAGGCACATGTTTTACATTTTAAAAACAGAAATGTAGTTTTAAGGGGGAAGAAGGTAGAGAAAGGGTTAAAGCAACAGAGAGAACTTCAGGGATGAAAAATTACTTAATTAAGACCCAGATGTCTGACAGATTTGCAAGCCTCTGCTTCTTACATAGTTTCGCTAATTTCCTTCCTTATCTCTGGCTTTCCCTTTTCCCTTGTTCCAGAAAACTCTTTAAATGTGAATACTGTCATGCACTTTTTTGCTGGCAGATCTTCAGGGAGGGAAGATACTAATGATATTATGGTTAAGTCATAGATACAGTTGTTACACAGCAAGAATCCAGATTGGCTTTTCTGTTAAACTTATCCACTGGAAAATATGCTGTATATTTTTGAGCTGTAGACTATTTTACATGTTAGCAGCTTGTGTTGCTAAAGGTGCAGTGCTGAGAGAGAAAGGCTCTAGTCATTGCTCTGTTTCTTATTTTTCTGTGTAAGTTATTTAGAAGTTATTTAGCCTCACTGTGCCATCTTTTAACTTGCAGTGTTACGTTGCACAGGTGATGTGGCTGTATTAAGATTTAAATCATGCTGGTCCGCTTTCCTGACTATTTCTGACAGTGCTGTCTGCCTGCAGGCTTTCCTGTGGAGAAGCTGTTGCCAGAGGAGGGGGGAGTGGGGTCATGCTTCCAGCTGTATAGCAACTACAGGCTGCTGCTTATGCAGCAGGACCCTGAAACCGACATATGTCAGAGGGCTCTGGAAGCTTAAATCACCCTGGTATGTAACAAGCTTAGAGATTTCTAGCATTAAAACACAAAATGATACTAAGCGAAAGCATTTTCATTTGCTTTCTGTTTAGATTTTTGACCAATAACCATGAAGGACTGTAAAAGGACCATAAACCTAGCTGCTGAGGAAAACATAAATCATTTTTCTCCTTGTCTGTATTTATAAGTTCTTATTTTTGACTGGGTGATGTTACATCTGAAGGCACTACTGGACCTGTGTGCTCTAGGATTTAAAAGCAGTTTAATTCAATCTCTGATTATTTTTATTCAGCACAGATATAAATGCAGTCTAATGACCATTGTAAGTTTGATGCAGTCCAACAGAACTAGAAGCAGAACACAAACTAAAATAGTAAACTTGGAATAGAAATTATAGTTGTACCTTGCTCTCAAGTATGTTTGGCTTTTTTTTCATTGCTCATTGAAGAACATAAAAAGCAAGGTTATTTGGCATTCAACAGAATATGACCATGTGCTTTTTTCTGCATCAAAGTGATGACTTTGTTATCTAACCCATCCTAAGTTGGTTTTTCAGTCTACTATTTGGCATTTTAACAGGTTTTGGTCATTTGAACATTAAAAATATGCACAGGTTCACTGGAGGCAGCAGAAAAGGAGAATCTCACTGGTCATGTCATAGTTTAGGTGACCAGGAAGTCTACCACTTACACTAGCTCCTTTCCTGCAGCTGTTATATTTCTTCCTCAACAGGAAATAGAAAAGATTAACGTAGCCTTAGAAATACAAAGAATGGCAAAATGGTCACTAAGGTTTGTAAACTAGTGGCTAATCTGAAAAATAGTTACCTTCACTTTTGAAGGGTACCTAGCTGCATCAATTACAAAAACAAATATATAAACACCTTGAGTTTGTTTGTCATCTTTCTTGCCTGGTTGAATAGAAAGTTGTATTCAAAAATTACTTGCTTTCAGCCGTACTTTCTACAACATAAAATCATTTGGCATTAGTCTCCTCTTTAACACCCACCTTGGTACATACCCAGGGCAGAAGCATTTCTCTTTCCAGCATTTATGTAAGAGGAGATTATTGTGGATTCATTTTGAAGAGGAGAATTTTCGATACCCATGTAAGGCTTTAAGTAATTCCCTAGTACCAAACTGGGAAGACTATCAGAGCTGACAAAGGAGCCCACATGCTTCAAAGCCCATTAGCCATAATATCAGCTTTCCACATTGGTCTGTCCCTGTTAACTACTTCAGATATGTGTGAGAAGCTGAATGCTCTCCATGTCCATTGAACTGCCTCATAGCAGTCACTACTTCCCTGCATATACTGCTGCATGGTGTGCCTGTCTGCATTTGACTCCTCTGTTATTTACAATGGCTCTACCTTCCCTTCTCAGTAACAGATTCACAGGAACTATGTTCTCAAGTCTTTTGATACAGCAAATGTGGTGCAAAATGAGTGAGGCTTTCAGGTCTCATTCAGTTAACCTGAGAGTGCCATTTCATCTTGCCACTTCAGCACGACATGAGTCTCCCATATATTCCATATTATGTCTACCAGCTCAGACAGATGTCTTGAATGTCCTACAGTATTTCAAATAGCACCAAGTACCCAAGTTTAGATAAGTGAATCTCTTCCTCAGTCCCTTCTTTGCAGTTTACATAGGTCTGTGTTGTATTTAAACAGTTACAGTGGGAGTTGTGGTCTCTGCCTCCGGTGCCATACATGAGGCTCACCAGAACTCCTGAGAAGTGCTCCAAGACACTTGGGTCAGTTTTGTCATTTGCAGACCCCCAGGTAAAGCTGCTTTAACTGTAACAACATGGCAGATTCTGTCATTGCAGATCCATTGTCTTACCTCTGGTTTGGGTTTCTTTTAATGCAGTGTTTCCAGCTAGGTTTATCAGAGAATTTTATGTCTTTCTTAGAATGTAAACTTTCTCATAAATATCCGTCTCCAATGGCACTAATTTGATGAAGTGCTGCTCTACGTTTCATTTCGTCTCCAACTGCGCAAATGACTGCCGGCTACGTGTTGTAGCCTGAGCTCAGTGGAACACTTAAAGCTGCAGTTTAGTAGTCACTTTGCTCCGTTCTGTGCTCTTGCACAAATCTCAGCTAATCTACATAGGTAATAAGTGCGCAGGCTCCCAGGAACAGGGCACATTTGCCATTTTGAGCTTGGGCTTAATGCTCACCGGTGATGTATTTTTAGTGCTTCACATTTTACCAGAAAGGGAGCATAAAGGTTATCAAGTTCTACCCTAAGTCAAAAAAAGTGCATGTGAGAAAATACCACTGGTAATACTTATCCAGAATGTAAAACATGGTATCAGAATAAGTCATATTTTTCTTGGGTTCTGGCCAAAACAGAGCTGTCAACAATCTTTGTGTATAGAGTTAGAAGGGAAGAAGGCTGTGAAAAAAAATATAAGAGGCCCTTTTGTTTTCCTTTTCCAAATACTGTTGTGAGAAGAGTCATCTTAGGCATATTTATAAATCCTGTGAGCTACTGGAAACTACCAGAACTTCGCCTCACAAAACATGTATCACATTTTAAATTCCTGGTGCTAAGAATTTTAAGAAGAGCCTTGTGATTAATCTATAACTTCTGCCTTGCTTTGTGGGTGAGTTTGGGGATGAATTGAACAATAAAACTTTTAGGAATTTGGAAACACAAAAGAAAAGATCAGCTTTTTTTTGAAGAGCCCTCTGTAAGAGCAAATAAGAACCCTTTCATTTTCACTGCATTGTTCGCTTTCCTTCAGAAAAAAAAAATATCTGTGTATTGGATATTATTATCCCAGTTGTCTAGAAAAGGAGAGTGAGGCAGAGATGGAGAGGCAAATTGTGTATAGTAGCTGCATAAGTGCATAGAGGATAATGAAAGAGACCTCTGCTGACTGTTGTGTCCGTCCAGGTAAAGGTTATTTCACTATAAGAGTCATTGAAAGATTCCCGTTGGTTGACATGGGAAAAGAGCTGGTCAGTGCAATGGATTCATGATGCATGTTTGGAGCCTAGGAAATCACTGTTCCAGTCCCAAATACATTTTTCTAGATAAATTACCCATAAAATTCTGAAGCCAATAGTTTCTGGTATTTCCTGGAGAAAGCCCAGCATGGACAAGCATAGTAATACAGATTTTGGCTGTACTGTAAAACAGTTGAGCAATGGACAGAAAGATATGATCAGGTACTGAAAAGGTGGTGAGCTAGCATGGCCTTCATGAAATTAATTCTTACTCTCTGATAGATACAAGTTTACACATTTATCTTCCAAGGTTTTGGAAACAACTTCACAGTACCTAAGAGAAAGAGTCTCAATGTATGTCAGTAATTCGCTTCCATCTGTGAGACATGATCCTGCAAGACCAGCTTTGTAAAGAAGAAAGCAATATTTGCCTTCCACGCTGGATAGACCTGTGGTTAGCTGGTGCAGTTGAATGATTCTCCCATTAAAAAGTGTTTGCAAATATATTAATTTAAAATGCACTCAGAGGGGAGCAGGTATTTTTAATTAATTTTGGAAAACTTTCCACTGCAAAAACAATATGAAATTCAGTTGGTTCACTCTTTTGGCCACCTTCAAGTTGAGCTTTTTCTTTGCCAGACTTCTGTCCTAGTCCGAATGCTGCAGTAAGCTTAAATCTTTTTACCAGATTGCTAAGATGAGTAGTCTTAATGATTTGTGTGTGCGTGCACATTTCGGGGTACAGGAGGATTGCCATCCTACAGCACCAGTTTCCTCTGAAGCAGTCTTTGACTGATTTGTACCACCTTTCTCTTAATGCAGCAGGGGGGAAAGCACAGTTTAGCAGGGTTCTTGCAGTGTGGGTGCTGGACCTGAGCATCATTAGTTCCCATTGGCTTCTGGAGATGTTCAGGGCCTGTCAAAGCTCGGGTCAGTGGAAAATGATAGAAGAAATTGTATTCCAGATTTCTGTCTTAGATTCACAGAATCACAGAACGTTAGGGAT